>NW_025932267.1:7263-90584 GCF_000764305.2 Hyalella azteca | reverse complement strand
GCCTTAGTAGCCTAGGTGCCAGTGTCACATCAAATACAAGGATCTGATTCTACTCACAGTCTCGCTGAAACATGTACAACATCGTAAATAAATTGAGAAGTATCAGATGAAAACTGACATAATTAATCAGAGATAATTAGACATCAACTCACTTGATATAAGCGGGATTCGTTGAGGAGAGAGCTTCATTTTTTATGGTCATCTTTTGAATGATCGGACAGGAACTCCTTGCCGATTACGGCCTCTCAGCAAGTCGGCCCTGTTTGTTTGTTTCGAATTTACTTGTTTTACACGATAGAATTTCTCAATAAGCCCTATATACTTAGAGACAGACTAGCTGAAGCTACTGGGATTTTTATAACGATTTTGAGGAGGGCAATTTTTTTTAAATTGATCTCAAAATCGGCACAAAAACAACGTTTTTCGCGACAGTATTTACATTTTGGGCCCACGGTGACGTCACAGTCGGAACAACAAACGACATCCGCAAAGAGCAACTGCGCGTGGGTCAACCTTGTATTAATTCAACCATGATCATGGCTATCATGCTCTGACTTGTGTCTGGATTCCTTAGAAGTGAAGGTGAAGAAACTAACTCTTCATGTGTGCTTTCCATGAAAGAAACCCATACTCTTTTTGTTTTGGGTGAGCTGTCTTACTTTGAATTTAAAGTTTGAAGAATTTCTTTTTGTTTTTATTCTGTACATTGTTAAAAATTCACAAATTTATCGACATTACTTTTTGAAAATCAGTCGAGCTCTGAAAGAAAATCTGACAGTGAACTGTCAACTTGGTACTGCTGAAATATTTGGATAATCGTGTGCGTCGATGATTAAAACAGATGTTGATTGTATTAATTCCATATTTTCCATCGTCAGGGCCGTCATTAGTACATGCGAAGCAGCGTTGTGTGCAAGAGGTATATGTGGTATCTATCCACTTCATTACATCCGCGTCTGTCCATTCCAGATTTTAACCACTTTTCTGAAGGAAGAACGTTGCTCGGCACGCTGCTTAAATTTTATGGAAATCATATGTCTCAAACCGTCATCATGCTTAACAAATGTACATCATCTATAGTTTTCCATATAAATATGGATGATGTTTTCATGTTTTCTGAACGTAAAGTTTTGCGTTGTAAATGTTCTAGTGCATGCAACCGTACATCACGTGGCGATGTTGGCAATTGCACACGTCATATTGACTCCATACAATCTCATACTTCCAGCAATTTTTCGATAAGAATGATCGCACCGTCCTTTTTCGCTTCAGGTGTGCAATCCTTGCAAGCAAACTCGTCATTTTTTCTGCACTCGTCGTGTCTGGTCCGCTATTATCAACATATGATCAGTACCAGACACGTTCGGTGTGTGATGTCTATTCGATAATCATAGATTGTGCAGAAGATCAATAGTGTTCACATTAGGATTCGGAAAGATTTTCGAGCATCATGAATTGTCGGCTTTCAATTATTTTTCTCCGCACTTGCTTATCTTAATTGATCGTATGTTCCTCTTGTCTTAATTGATCGTATGTTCCTCGCAATCTACTGCTATCCTCTTTCGTTAACCTTTTTCGCTAATTAACAGTATAATTGGTTTGTAGTTATCGCAAATCCACAAACTTAACTAACGCTGCATATGATTGTTGAGTATTCAAGTTTTTAATGACAAACTCACCCAATTCATTTGGTGCTTTGATGCGGCATTCAGTAATCCCAGTCGAAAGCTTCCCTGTTTTATGGTCAATAGAGATAAACTTTCTACGCAGAAAATATCGGGTCTCGGTCTCAATTAATTAACTAATTGAATAATAGGAAAATTAATCTCTGTCCAAATCTGAGATCAAATTACATCAAAATGAAGCTATCAATCTTGCATGTTCGTTTCCGATACATGCCAGCAAAAGCTGCCTCGTCTGCAGTTTGAAATTGAAGAGAACCTGGCTCCACATATCATGCGCACATGCTCTGCTTTTTCATAAACGTGTTTTTGAGAAAATATTCGGAAAATTCCACCTGCGAGAATTGTTTCAGGCATTTCATCGATCCGCTGACAAATCATCGTCGGAATGCTCAACTCAATGATCAGCCTGGACTTCGAAACATAGCGATATTTATTCACACGGCGTCTTCTGGTGTATACTGCAGGGTCATTATGACTAACGATCACTAAGATGCATCAGCACCCGACATAAATCAATGTGAATCTTAAATGGTCCATCACCGATCAGATCATTTGGCATGATTTGATCACTGCCACAGTTGGTAGCAATTTGGAATCGATTTATACAGACATATAATTATCTAAAAGACGCATAGTTGACAATAAAACCAATATCATTCACCAGACTGACGTGAGGCTGGGTGCAGGAGCCTAGAAGTAGCAGGTAAGGTCGGATACTTCGCAATCAAACTGATTCACTCTAACCAATATACACATTTTATCATCATATAGACTGTTGTAATCACAGCCAAAATGTGAAGTTTGCTATTAAACTCTTTAATACTGTATCGGGTGATACTGCTACCTGTAGAGTTGTCAACGGTTCAAATGAGCTAGCCATTACCTGACGGGGCCTGAAAATCTATTAATTGACATTCGAAATTACCTTGCAACCTCAGATTGCCTGTCTATTCGCATTTTTTTCTCGAGGAGTACGGAGAAGGAACTGCCGTTTCAACGGCCTGACGGTATCAATGACCAGTTATTAACGAACATTCAGCGGAAATTCGATCAAGGCTTGGTTAGAGAGTTTCTTTATACAACAAGGAAAATCCGAAAACTGGAATCGTGGTTTTTAGTGGCTGATTATTAAAGTTTCACAAAATTGAGTATTCGCTACTGATTTCTTTGCTTGACTTTACCATTTATTCCGCCAAGAATTTAAAAGCAAAGAAAACGCCAAGCAAATTCACCGTTTTTTTTGGAGCCAACTCCATCATCACTTCAAAAATATTCATAGAATTCAAGTACAATCAGTAGTGAGAATAAAAATATATACTAGAAAAATTAAAATCAAAGTAATGAGAAAAAACAAACGAAACAGAAAACCTTGTATTCTACAACTTCAAAAGAATAGGAACTGTTCACTTTATTAAGGCAAGGTTCCCGTTCGAAGTTGTGCAGCGATTCAAAATCCTTCAATCCGATCCTCTATGGAGGTGAAACCGAGTATTTTGAAGCCACTATCACGCACATTCAAGTCGCACGGTTGAACTTGAAGGCGCACAACATAGTGAGAAACTCTGCAAAGTGGCATCTTGGAATGATAAGTCCTGTGGGTGCGCAGCCGTAGACCAGAAATTAACGTTCATTTTTTTCGAATTGATTTTCATTGCTATGAAAAATATTCAGTGATTACATTGCTTACTAAGTACAATTGTCATAAATAGGTCAATATATAAATATCTATTGACACCCTCTGCTGGTGCACTCGTTCTACTTACATACATATATCTGATGTACACATTCACAGCTTCATACAGTCCCATACTCCGCTATATTGCCACAATATTTTTTATTAAACCTTTAAATTTTCACACTGAAAATTATTTTTGTATTAAAGGTATTGAGAATTCGAAGATTCATTTCATTTTGCACGATCGACCCTCTTCCAACCGCTATCAATTAATCGACAACCAAACATTTGTCTTCGACCCTCAAGGGTCGGTATCGAGCACGTCGCCGACCCCTGATCTTAACCAGTTGGCATTGTGGCAAGATGTTTCATGGCACCAACATCGCAACGCTGGCCCTGCTGGTATCTGTGGCAGCAGACCCTCTGTGGCTCGAAAAATTACCGATAACAGACCCCAGCCAACTGCAGCAGCTGCAGCTGAACGCCAACCAGTGCGCCCAGCTGTGTGCCAGACGCAGCTGTCTGTACATGACGCATGACGGAGGTGAGTGTACGTCAGACGTAGCTGTCTGTACATGACGCATGACGGAGGTGAGTGTACGTCAAACGCAGCTGTCTGTACATGACGCATGACGGAAGTATATATAAGTGTACATCAGGTGCAGCGTCATGGAACAGGCGAAGGCTGCACAGGTAAGGATGTATGTTACATTTTCAGATGATTTGATTGACATGAAAAGTTCAAAAGCACGCCATATCTTTACTTATTGTCGATAACTCCTCTGTGACATCATCGATGTTCGAACGAAAACGTATTGTTTGCCTGCTTCGTTTTTGCCAACGAACAGGATAATTGACTCGGAGCCAGCGGCGACTATATAGTCACCCAACCTATCCTGCGGGGACAATCCACTCACCCAAGCTATCTATCTTTTTATTCTTTTCCAGGCTGACCATTGCAAAAATCGTTCGCCTTTCATCCAGCTGAATGCGGGTGTCAAAATTATTTTCAAAAGATTTTAGAAGTGCGTTAAACATAGAAGTTGAATGCAATAACAGATAAAACTCTGATTTATAGCTTTGCCAACATAACTATAAACCATAAAGTTGACCGGGCATTCACGTCCTCAGAGACAGGGTGCCAGATTGTGTTTGGGGACATCACAGTGGCGCCGCCTTCCAGTTTGCTGCTGCAGTGCTGTGCTCCTGTGCCCCTGAGGAACGTGGCGCTCGGCAAACCAAGTCGTTCGTCCAGCGTGTTCAGCTCCGATTTGTAAGATATGAGTGTTTTTTTCTCACCAGATAAATTTTTCGGCACTTAGAGGGATAAACATATCTAAATTATGTAATGTATTTAATTATAGTAACTTTAATTCAACATCGCACCCTCTGGTATCTCTCGATTCGATCACTTCCAAAACCATGTACAGTTGCGAAACGACTACACAAATTCCAAAACAGCCTCTTAACAGGAACACACGTGGCAAACGGCGCCATTTACCCGCCAGTCTCTCGTTTCACTGTTTCGTCTTTCTGTTATAAATATGTATTTTGCAAATTTTCTGGAAGGTATTCCTCATTATGGACTTATTAATGAGAATTAAAAACAAAGAAAATAAACAAAAATTCACAATTTCCTTATTGGAGAAAACGTTTCGGAGTAAATCAGTTCGAAATGCAAGAAAACAAGCGCGATCAAATAGGTAACAAAATTTACCTTGAAGTTATTACAACCTAAATCAACAAATGAAAAAAAAAAGAAAACGTGAGTAGACAGGCCTATCTATTAACAATTTCAAGGGGATACGAGTTGAAAGCGACCTTTAAACTAGGTTTCTGTTTAAAGATATAGAAGGATTCTAAAATTCGTTGGTCTGTAAATTTGGCTGTGGAATATAAAACTTTACAATCGCCATCGAATACTTGGACTTTTCACTGCTTGGCATGGACGCGTATAGCTAATGGAGAAAGATGCGCAAGCAGGTTTCCAGTTCTACAACTCCTATCTTTATCTTAGCCAGCCTAATTAAAATTTTCGTTTCGTCATACCGACGAACGCTGATGAGCACTACTGTATTTATTACCGAGACACGATCGCATGAGAATAGGGAGAGTATTTTTAGACTTGAAGAAATAGCTGGTTTCAAATTATTCACCAACAATACGTGAAGATTAACGTTCGAAAGGTATTTAGCTAATGAAGTTTTCAATTCCTATTACATAATCATAGATGTAGGGCAAAAGAAAGGAAATGAACAATAAACAATGTTACTAGCTATATGGTCACAATCGGGAACATTTCAGTATATTGCTTAGAAAAAATTGTCTCATTTGTGTATCCATCAATCTCTTATTTAAATGAATTTCTAATATGAATCAAACAACTCGAGCCGTCAGGAAGAAAAACTAAAGTTCGAATTCAGAGGTGCCCCTGTATGGGTTACGGGGATAAGAAAATAGCTTGATTTACGATTATACTGACCAGTCGATGTGCAGCATGAGATTCGATGACGTCCAATAACATTTGTTAGTATGTTGCTAACTACTTTCTCTTTCTCTGTGCACCTGTATTATGTTTTAGGAATCACATCATTTTATATTCTAGGCTTAAATCTAAGGCTCTTACCTTGTGGTTAAGGACATGCAAGGCAACCTTGACAGGTTACAGTAGATTAGGTTTGAGCTGTAATCACCACGTGGCCTTAAAACCATGTGCGCACTTAATGTGTTATATAAAGGGGTGACAACTGATCATGAACCGCATGTGTATGCAATTATCTCGTAAGTTTTAATTCATATAGTAATAGTCTTTTTTATATTTGTTAGTGTACAGGTCCAAATTATTACTGCTGACACAATTATATTTCGGTGGTTATTAATGGACTTCAAAATGTTTTTATTTGCTTTTGCATAAAACCATATTTTTCTCAATAGAATGAAAAAGCCCTATAGGGGCTAAACGGATAATAAATCAGAACAATCACTTTTTTTCCTACAGACTTCCTCAACGAGCAAACGACGGTGTGTTTACTCAGCCATCCAACCTATTCCACTCACTGTCCGATGATCCACTGCCTTTCCTGGTCATTGATTTGGGACTCGACTATGCCATCGAGGCGGTGGCCCTCATGCCGAGGCTGGTTATTTATGGAACAAGATTCATGGACATCGAGGTAAGATGAGCTTAGAGGGAAAGGAAAAAGTAATGCAAGAAGACATTAGAATTAAAAAGACATCATGATGTACAGCATCGGATAGAGTTGGTTGTGATGCCTTGTAATATAATTCGCAGCAATGTTTATTTAAAATTTATTTATTCGCAGCAATGTAATTTATTTATTATCAAAAATTTATTATTCGCAGCAATGTAGAATAATAAAGTAATAAGTATAGATTTGTGCTGTCTATAAAGAATATGGCTCGTACGTACAGGTTGCTTAAAGAGGAACCTCACGCATTTTATGCTACAGTTAATAAAAACGAATAAATAAACATTCAAGTTGTAAGTGGAATATAATTTGAAGTTATAAATGAGATTGAACGTAATCAAAGAGTACACAAAATAAATGCATGATATCGTGACAATTAAATTGCTTGAGACAAGTTCTGATTACTAAATGAATTTGACCCACATTTGCTGGGACATCGAAAGATCATTCTACATTAGTTAGTTCTCGTACCATCAACATTAATAGTGACTGCATTAGAGCCCTACCATATATAGGGACTAGATCGTATATTCACGAGAGAAGACTTTTTTAATGGAAATCTCACTAGGATGGTACTGAAGTAAATATGCGGCCCTTGTAAATTTTAGGAAGCATTAAATTAAATGCAGCGCTTACGTCGAAAATCGAAAAATGTGTCTTCTTCCATTTAACCGCTCATTTTGTAGCTGCGGGAAAGGCGCGTCAAACGAAGCAGCCGCGTGTGTGTGCTTGCTTTTGTTTTGCGTAAGACAGTTTCAAATTTACACGAAACAAACTTTTCTTACAATATTTACAAATATTCATCAAAGAAAAATATTTTTCATAGATTTTTATTGGCGTTAAAATTAAGCTGGTTTTGAGCTAATTTAGTAGCTCCGGAAACTGGAGCGTTTAATGCAGCAAGCCACTTTTTTTAAAAATTGTATTTATAAACTATTATTCGATTTAATCAAACTGATTTCGAGCTCATTTTGTAGCTACGAAAAGGCGCGTCAATCGCAGCGAACTTCTATGTATGTATAAGAGTGCTCCAGTTTTTGAGTGGAGCACCCTTATAATTGAAGAAAAAATGAATATTTTATACCATTTCTTAACAGAGATTTCGTTCAGAAAAATGCTATTTATAGGATATTGTTCGCATTAAACTGGATAACAATAGGTCATGCAGTGCACGATGGTAGCCTCAATACGAGAAATTGGCAATTGAAAGCTAGGAATACATGATCAAGCACATTTTTACAACACTTCTCTTTAACTTCACTTCTTGTTTGTTTTTTTGTTTGTTTGTCTGTCTGTCTGTCTGTCTGCTACAAATCTTGTAATCGAAATTTAACACACTTCTACTTATCCTATCGATCTGAAATTTTGCACACTTGTGTAAAGTTGGAGACAATGCATAAATCGAATGTCAAAAGGAATGATTTTGAAAATTAAGATTTTTTTTTTAATATTAAAAAAATTGAAAAAGTAATTTTGTCAGCTACAAATCTTATAACTGACATTTGACACACTTTTACCTGTCTAATTGATCTGAAATTTTGCACACTTGTGTGAAGTCAGAGGAAATGCATGAATCAATTAATAGAATGAATATTTTTGAAAAAAAATTATATATTAAAAAAATGTATATATTAAAAATTGAAAAATTAAAATTTTTAATATTCGAAAATTAAATGAGAAATTCATTGTACATCTGTAAGATTGGAGGCACTGGATTCTAGGGAAGTGTTGTCTTTAAAAAGTAATTTTTAAACGTATCTTATTTAGCTTATTCTACAACACTTCTCTTTAACTTGACTTCTTGTTGTTTTGTTTGTCTGTCTGTCTATCTGTCTGCTACAAATCTTATAATCGATATTTAACACACTTCTACCTGTCCAATCGATCTGAAATTTTGCACAGTTGCGTAAAGTTAGAAATAATGCATGAATCAATTGACAGAATAAATAATTTTATAAATTAAATTTTTTTCCGTTATTAAAAACATGTAAGAATAATTCCGTCTGCTACAAATCCTATAATCCATATATGACACACTTTGACCTGTCCAATCGATCTGAAATTTTGCACAAGTGCACAAAGTCAAAGACAATGCATGAATCAGTTGACAGAATAAATAATTTTGATAATTTACAAAATTTTTGGTATAATAAGAAAATGTTGAAAAATATTTTTTTTTTAATTTGAAAATAAAATTAGAAATTCATTGTACATGTGTAACATCCAAGACACTGGATTGTTCATTAGTGTTGTCTTTAAAAACTAATTTTTAAACGCGTATTATTACAATACTTCTCTTTAACTTCACTTCTTGTTGTTTGTTTGTCTGTCTGCTACAAATCTTATAATCGATATTTAACACACTTTTACCTCTTCAATCGATCTGAAATTTTGCAAACTTGGGTAAAGTTGGAGACAATGCATGAATCAATTGACAAAATAAATAATTTTATAAATTAAACCTTTTTTTCAATATTAAAAAAATTTTGAAAATAATTTTGTCTGCAACAAATCTTATAATCAATATTTAACACACTTCTACTTGTCCAATCGATCTGAAATTGTTAATACTTGCTTAAAGTCGGAGACAATGCATTAATCAATTGACAGAATAAGTAATTTTGAAAATATTATTTATTTTAAACATTAAAAAAATGAATAATTATTTTTTTATTATTCGAAATAAAATTAGAAATTCATTGTACATGTGTAACATTGGAGACACTGGATTCTTTAGAAGTGTTGCCTTTAAAAATTAAATTTTAAACGTATATTATTTATTAATCCATTTAACATATTTGACTCTCCTGAATAACTGAAATCGCCATTTTTGAATGGCGATTTGAAATCTATCTTCCCCTTTCATTTCCAAGTTAAAAAAATTGATAGACATATCAATCGATTTGTAAAGAGAACATCTAGCGGCTCCAGTAGCTTTTTTGTCTGATTTATCTGTGGTTTAAATTAAATATTATAATATTATGAGTCTAAAAATTGTTTTATACAGACCACACTTTTAAACAAACCACACTTCTTTCCGGCACACATGTACAATGAATTTCTTATTCTATTTTTAAATATTAAAAAATTAATTGTCAATATTATTTTCTCTTATTCTGTCGATTGATTCATGCATTGTCTCCGACTTTACGCAAATGTGCAATATTTCAGATCGATTGGACAGGTAGAAGTGTGATAAATATCCGTTATCAGATTTGTAGCAGAGCGACAAACAAACAACCAGAAGCGACGTTAAGCTCTGCAACACAGAGCTGCGAAGTCCGAGTTCCCTGAGACCAGCAGCTCTTTTTTAAGGGGGAGGTTCACCCTTCGGAAAAACTTTTTTGTTTACGGACGGATCACTCTGAAACTTGGTACACATATGTATGTAAAACAGAATTCTAAGACATTTTTGTTCGTGTGATTTATTTCAGAAAAATTGATAGAAAATGTGAAATTCATAGAGAACGGACAAAAAGGGGGTACTGTAGAAATCTATCTCCTCCTAGAGTTTTGAAGCTACAGCGATGAGACATATACTATTCTATTCGTAAAGACTATACCAATCGAGTAACGAAGCCCGATTTTTTATTTTTGCCTTAGTTTGTTTTTTACGCATTTAATTTTTTTTTTCATTTTTTCTCATTTCTCCCCCACCTTCCCCCCCATTTTGAATCCAAACTATGCACAACTCTAAAAAAGGGCTTCGTTACTCGATAGGTATGGTCTTTACAAATAGAATGGTATATGTCTCATTGCTGTAGCTTCAAAACTCTAGGAGGAGATAGGTTTTCCGTGACAAAAAGTTGAACTTTTCAGGACAGCGCGACAAAGTTCCACGCGCCTTGAAATAGTCACTTAATGTAGCATAGAGACCAAACTACAGGCTTCTGTAGCTTAATTCCACTCAAGGATGCTAGCAGCGACTTGCAGTACACCTCTCTGTACGAAGCGAACAGGGTGGCTGAGCCTTGATGCCAGATAAACCTATATATGTATTCTTAGAGAGTGAATTACCTCCCATCTATTTAGTGAAGGAACTCCACCCCCGCCCCCCTTTAAAGAGCAGCCGTGTACGTAAAAATTTGCGTACATGGATCGCAGTGGTATCGTTGAAAAGCTCAGAATGTCAGCTTTAAGATGAGACTAAGCACGTAACTGCAGCACAACTCAAGTAGAAACTATATTCAAAATGCTCAGCAGCTAATTAACTTGTATCTAATTAGTGAAGGAACTCCCCCACCCGCCCCCCTTTAAAGAGCCGTCATGTAAGTAAAAATTCACGTACAGGGATCGCAATGGTACGGTTCAATAGGGCAGAATGTCAGCTTTAAGACGATACTGAAAACCGAAAATGCCAAATCCGAAAATTTTAGGGTGAACCTCCCCCTTAAAATCTGTACTAGCGTATAAGTTTGGTCTTTACCAGCCCTTGGTCTCGTTATCACTTCAGCTACATATTTGTGGCTAACACACCCCCGGCCTCAAGGACATTGATTTTTAGGCTAGGGACGGCTTTAAGGTGGCCGGTGAATTGCCAGCGGGCGGCCGGAGCTAATTACATGCTCTGGCCGACCACTGGCCACCCACGTTCCGGGGAGGAGAGAAGGCGCAGAAGGAGCACTTGACGGCGCTGAGCGAGAAATTTATGAGCTTGCGGTTTCCTCATAAACCACTGGTCATGATTTGACTCCAACAATTTAAGATACAAACTTTATTTGAAGGTGCAGTCCAACACTAATACTAATGTAGCAGTTGCGCAAATATAGCTGTAACTTTTTTTACTTGGTACTGCGTACCATGGTACTTCGTATCATTATGGTCTTCGCTCCTGTTATTTGCTTTAAAATTAAGTATTTATATTTACTTTTTTTATTATCATATAAATCATAATTTTATAATCACAGTAATAATAATCTAAACCAATATATCAGTATGATAATAATTCACTGGGCTGATATTAATATTCAGTTCGATATTAATGTTACAGATTATTAAGCAATGTGCAATGTGTTTTTGCGGGCTACTTTTTCGAATTGAAAAAATGTCTGCAGAAGTAGAACGATATTAATTTATATGCATGTCTTAACCATATTTAATAAACTTTTTATAAAAATTTTTATATACATGAATCCCCCAATTATTGCATAGATCATGTACGTTTAGAATTTAAAATGCTATATTCCAGTTCATTTAAATGAATTATTTGCATTAACATAATCATTCACGTGGTAGTAAATGGAAAATAATATTTAATTGAGCTGTTTACGCATAGATTCTCTTCATATTTCAGAAAATAATTACGATTTTCTTCTCGTCATCATCCTAACGCATGATGCTCATTTACGACCAGCTTAACAATGTTAACATATTAGTGACGATACAGGGAAACATTTATTATTAGTTTTGGCTCTTCAAAAAGCAGCGCAGCTTCAGACAAGGGCTTCGAAAGCTGATCGGAAGAGACTGCGAAGTGAGGAGGGAAAAAGGAATGTTATTGTTAATGATTTTGTTAAATGTTAAGTTATATATATTGTTAAATGTTAAAGATTTATTGCCATATAGGGTAGGCTACGCTTCACGCTGTGTGACAAATGGTCAGATCTTGCTTTAATCTACGGAACTTTTACTTACCTTCAGGTTTTAGTCTACTTATATCTAACACTAGAAGAATGATTCAGAAATGCATGTTATATCAATCAATGAAGAAATTATTGTTAAATCAACTAGTATCGCGAAAATGTTAGACGAGTCGCGCGTTTTACGATCCTCATATGGGTCAAAATTTTCGTTCGCGATAAAAGTGGTAATACAAAGTTTACATAATTTGTCTTACTGTCCGTTAATTGAAAATAATTAGCTAGGATAGCAATCAAAATTTCAGACTTACATCTTATTTAGGAGGGGAGTTTTTGGTTGCCTTCATAGTTTAGAATAGCCATAGACAACTAGCGCGGTTGACGGCCTTGATGTTTACTCTTAAAGAGAAGTGTGGTAAAAACTAGTGGAGAAAGGTTGAGAGGGGTGGAAAAATGAAAAAAGTCCTCAAAGAAAACTTGGAAAAATGGTCTGTAGATAGTCTCTGTTCTTTCTATATCTAGAGTCGCTATATATTTGCATCACAAATCTAGCGATGTCTGTCGATGTTGTAGCTAGTAAATAAAAAAGTATATATGCATAGAAGTCCCCGTTTTTCACGCTTTTCTGTTTATTTAAAATTTCTTCCATTTTCTCGAAAAATTCATACGAGCGAAAAGGTCTTGTATATTAGTGTTTAACACATGTGTATAAAGTTTCAGGAAGATCAGTCGGCAAATACAGAATTTTTTCAGGTATAGACGTCCCTCTTATGTTGTTGTTTTTAGTTAAAGATAACCGAGAGATTACAGCTGGAAAAGTACGGTTAAGTCTGCATTTAACAAATGCATTTCAGGCATAAACCTTTCAATCAATCAACAAATCTTTAATGTCAACTATTTTCGGCACAGATCCGCACTGGACTGACCTACGTGCTGGGTCCTGACTTCAGTACATACACGCTCTTGGCGCTTTTCCCTGGACCATCCCCCAACCCCGTAACTTGGGTGACCACGAACCTCACGGTGCCCGTGCTGGGTCGCTACATCACCGTCCGGAGGATGGCAGCTCCGGGGGAACCCCTTGAAGTCAGCGAGCTCATGGTCTACAGTCGCACGTAGTCGACCTTCTCCGTCCAGCGGGGCTTCTTTTGTGTGACCGTGATCACTGAACAAACACACCCGAGACAGCGGACGTCACACACCCGAGACAGCGGACAACACACACCCGAGACAGCGGACAACACACTCGAGACAGCGGACAACACACCCGAGACAGCGGATAACACACCCGAGACAGCGGACAACACACCCGAGACAGCGGACGTCACACGCCGGATGGAGAGGACCGCCCAGCGAGGTGACTGGTCATCTACCAGCAAGAAATATATGGGCAGCACCTACAAAATATGATGATCGTTATAACCCGTGAGAAATATAAATAAACAGTCGCAAAATTTCAACGTCCGTCTGCATATACTGTAGTTTTCGTCACGATTTGTTCTACGTAAATGAATTTTGGACCATAAGATTATTTATTTTCAGAATCCATGTTGAATATAAGAATTCGACAGCACGAATCAAATGCACAACTAAATAATGAAGTTAAAGTATTAATGTAACATTCCTTCCTTAATACTGCGTAAATCCAAATAAAAATAGTGCGTTCAAGATGCGTTTAGACTACCGCATGGCAATAATTCAAAATCAGTATTACCTTGCACTAGACCTAGAGTATTGAAAAAATAGAAATAATGACTGGGTAAAAAAATATTAATCAAACCTCCCGAAATTTTTTTACACAATAATACTCCGAGAATACTATTATATTATTCGTCTGAACGGTCGTCGGTAAACATACGTTATCGAATGTTAAATGACTGGACTACATAATTCTCATCGTGCAGGCGTTTTAAATTTCACTCAACTTTTATTAGAAGTTAGTCAACTTTTACAGGTATCAAGAAGAATCAAAGACGGCTTGCATTTATCCATCAGACAAATTAGTGATCTTTGAATAAATCACAAACCATGCCAATATAGGCCCGCCATCCATTTTTACCGATACCAAACATCTTTCAATGTCATCTGATAGGATGAACCCTTCGGATCTGGGAAGAGATTCATCGCGGAAATGAGAAGTTGTGGCAGCGTCCCAAATATATTCCTGTCATATAAAGCCCTTTCAATTAAGTTATTTCTCTAAATATAGTGAGGACCAAATAAATTTATGCTTTCAAGCGTGCAGCCAAATTAATTCTTATATAATTTAAACTTGTGTCCTTTGGTCACATTATTAGTAAATCCACATGATATTCCGTTGCGTAGAAACTGAAAATTTCGCCTCAGTAACTGAAATTTTACCAATAACATGTTAACTCTTTGATTGCGTTCTGCTCGAAAAAACCTTAGGGTCAAAGCATTAAGGGCATGGCAAATGTGACCTTTCCAGTTATAAAGGATGGATCAAGAGAAATGCACTGCACTGCATTTCATGAATAAATCCGGGCGAAAAATTTGAAGCGATATTTAAAAAAGGATTATTGAGCTTTCTGGAGAAATGAGTACTCTTCAGCTAGGGCTCAATTAACTGCACTACAATTAACTGCACTACAATCCTGCACTACAGCTTAACGAAGGAGAGCGATAGGGGTGGGAGGGAATGAAGGGTGGGAACTCGCTCACATTTTCAGTCGCTCATTTAGTGCTACACTTGGGAATCTGTTAGCACTATTGTCGATCAATATTAGGCTGTTCAGTGTCGTGGCTGATAAGTGACATTTGATTGCATTGGATCATAGGTTCCTGCGGACTCATTAGCTGTTTTTCCATATGGTTTCGGTGGCGTACAGGCCTATTTTGTGGTTTAATGTCTCTGACGCTCGTGTATTGCCCATTGAGTCCGTCCTGACTTTCGCCACCTGCAGCGAGTCCAGCAGCTTTATGGGGACGAAGCTCGCGTTTGCGCAGCCATTGATGCATGTCAAGCCTTTCCGCATAAAAGCGGACACAATTTCACTCAAGATCACGATGAAGTAGCAAATGAATACAGCTGGAACATTTACCTATTTAATCTCGTTCCGTTTTTGTCTTTGTCCATTAAAGATGGAGGAGAAGGCTTTTGAAAGTACATGTTACAAAACAGTGTTGTAAGTTACCTACTGTAATATTTTAGGAAGTTATTAATCCCTAATTATATTATTATTATGAAATTATTATTCCCTAATTAATAATATTATGTTAGGGAGATGAAATATACCTAGAGCACAAGTAAATTACACTCTCATTATAACGTTAAAGTCTCGTGCGGTAAGCTGGGCAGCTTTTAGTGAATATTTAGAACGTGAACATTTGGGTCTTTTAAAAAAATCATTTTAAAAACCCGACCCGTGTGTGCAAATAGACAAATAACCGCGCAGGCACCTAGTGCAACCCTGAATTTGGGCATGCAAGGGTGCTTCTATTTCACTTCTGGTCAATAATCAAATATGTTCATGTTTCCCTCTAGCAATAATGAAATCCAATAGCACACGAAATGTACAAGAATCGGCAACAAGCCATGGGCCTATTTCTTCAGTGCCGGCACTTCTATTCTATTCTATAATTACATGAAATAGTATCCTACCATCTCCTTCCATGCAGGTCCTATCAGCGACAGCTAAATAAATGATGGAGTTGACTTACTTCTTCAACGACAAGGTCATCACAGCCAGCTGCTTCACTGCAGTGACTCACTGAAATTCATGAACTATATATAACTGCTCATTCAGCAATATATTTTGCTAGAGGGAAAAATGATAATAGAAAAGTATGGCATAAAATCTCAACTCTATGCAATAAATGGAACTGAAAACCCTTCCAGCCACTGGTCTTGAATCCACTTCTGATTATTATTAAACAAGGTTTTAGCGAGTTAAATAAATATAAAAACAATGATCATATTCATATTCTTCTTGTTATAAATAAGAGGTGTTTAACAGTTTTACATAAAATTAATCACCATGTATGGTATACTTGGGAGCAAACGTAATCGATTAGGTCTGCATGCATTCATTAACAAAATAAATTGATGCAATACGGAAAACCATTTCAGACCCGTATTAATCTACATGGTAAGGGTCGAACAAGCTCGGGTACTGTTCCTTTACATCTCTTAGAGACGGAACTCCGTTGATTATGTAGTGCTGTCTATCTGCGAACGTGAACTGAAAAATAGTATTGATGGCTACATGATTTGGCATTTTTGTTTCTTCCTCCGCTCTCAAAAGTTCAATGTGCGTAATCATCTTCACTCTCGTTACGGGTAAGAAGTTGGTGCATCCAAAAGCGGGTTGACGTTACATTTCTAGTTTCTTTTCATTCTTGCTCGCTCAAAAAAATTTTGCACTCACAACCTTGGCCTCAGACAGGCTCTTGTTCCGTAACTTGTGTGATATTCTGTGCCTCCATTAACTCTGCAAGTTTCGAAAACTTTAGCACAATGAAGTATCACTTAGATAAGTAATCAGTTTTGTTAAGTGAATGAACCTTCCGCCAAAATTATTCTCCGTCAGCCGTGGTCGAGAGAGGACGCTCGTGTTTGTGGTCCCAAATTTTTAACTTTTACTGTGCCAATTTCAGAACTCTTGACACTTTTTTATAATCCGTGTTAGAGAATGACCAAATTTCAGTGCAGTCAGTAAACGAGAGTGCGAATAGAAAGAACAAGCCTATAGTAGCCTAACAGGCCTGACCTGTCGTAAACAAGGTTAACGACAAGTTAGGTTTAGGGCTCCAGGTTATTTTAATGAATTTAACGACTGAGGACTTCTGCCGCCGCCCAGACATAGTTAATGGAATCTGGGGATAGGTGGGGAGTGCCAATTTATTTTTTCAAGCAGGGCTGACCCGGTAATAGAACCTGAGGTTGGGTTAAGGACTGCTCGACGAATTCCTTATAAGATGGCCATGCTCTTGGACATGGTTGTGGCAACCTCGACAAACTATCTGGGGGAAACTAAGGTTAGGTTAGGGACTCCAGGTTGTTGTTTATAGTGGGATCATGTCCCTGTCACACGCAGTATGCCGCCAAGTCAATGTTGACGTTACTTAAGGGAAGCACATGTTTTTGACGGTAGACATCGCGGGATGTACGAGTTTGATGCTTTAGTTTATTTATATCGATATTAAGATAAGGGGTTATCGGTATTTCTGGCTACTAATAAATGTTAGGAACAAAGATCAACGTTACTATAGTATAGTGCAGTATAGTATACCCAGCAGGCATCTGACGTTGAAACAACGTTGATTATTGGTTGATTTCAGGTTGAAATGTTGAACAACCAAAATTAAACGTCATATCAACGTCGAAATCTGACCAATACTAGAAGGGACGTAAAACAACCTTATTCCAACGTTGAAATAACGTCGATATTGGTAAATGTCGTAATGCGTAGTTGATTCAACGTTGATTCAACCACCGAATGCCTGCTGGGTAGTATTATCTAGGGACTCGAAACCTAAAGAGTAACTTAATTCTATCCTATGAAGTCCTCAGAAATCCGGCACTTGGTTGTGAAATCTTGTACGTGTTTCCTCTGACAAGTTTCTTGTGGACACTGCGTCGCTCGGTAGAAGAAAAATAGCATCTGCATTTCTAATATAAGCTGACAGAGTAGCACCTCAACATGTTAAGTGCGACACGACCCACCGGTGGGTTGCAGGTTTTTTTTTTCGGTCAAAGTCCGCGATTTAGTTTTTTTAATTGCGTTATCCGGCAAAAATTTATGATGCACTTTCTTATTAAATTTTAAAAGTATCCAAAAATTAAAATTTAATTTTTGCACCGGAACCTACAAATTTATACGTAAATATTGAATAATAGGCCTTTTTGTCCGCGGACTTGGCCGTTTTAGGCCATCTGGCAATCCTGGTGGGTTGTGCCGCACTCAACGTGTTAATCATAAAATACAATTCTTGAGTTGTTTAACTGAAGTGAATCATTCAGTAGATTCCGTGAACTTTACGTTAACTGATTGAGCTTGGGCAAAATTAGCCATTATAATTGATTAATTATTTGAATTGATTCATGATCCAGTCTTTCAGGATTGTGTTTTACAATGATGTTCTTAGGCCCTTAAAGTTTAATTAAATTAATATATATAGTGGTAGAAACATGTATCAGTTAATAACGTCTGACACATACAGTATTCAAACCGAATTTTAGTATGTCTCTTTGACCATATTAACAGAAGACAGTTCAAAATTAAAAACATTTACTAGTTATTTGTGTGTGCTGAATGAAAAAGGATTAACACCAATGTAAATTTATGGTTATATTCTTATGATTATTGATAATTAATTGGATTCGACGTCCGAGTCTGAGTCTTGGGAGATGACTTCTCAACAAGTTGGTCTAGTGCAGTGGTTCCCAAAGTGGACACTACCACCCCCCTTGGGCGGTAGCGGGAGGGCGGTGAGGGTTCGCCCCCTTTGGGGGTTCCTCAAGATTTGGTGGGGCGATGAGAAAGAAGGGGGCGGTAGGTGGGCGGCAGTCCGAAGTCGATGTCAGAAGTTCGAACGTTATGTGTTTGAATTTGTACACAACACGTGCAGCTCAAGGCTCCCAGCGATGAGTTTCTCCACCATATATATATATTCACCATTCTATGTCGCTGAAACACTTTAACACCTTACTTCACCTCAGCAAGAACAATGAACAGCAAGCTTACAGCATGAGAAGACATGGTTGAAACGATAGAGTTATGATTGAGGAGTATTGCGTGGAGAAAGATCTGGGAGTTTGTGTCAACAAGGAGCTAAAATTCTCTTGGCAAACTGAAACGCAAGTTAAAAAATCTAAGCAACTGCCTGGGTTGATCAGACGCTCCTACGAGTACTTAGATGCACAAGTGATGAAGCAGTTGTTCATCTCTGTCGTGCACCCGAACCTAGAGTTTGGGAACGTTGTGTGGTCACCGAAACTTTAAATGATAAATATATACTCGAGAGTGTTCAAAGACGTGCAACAAGGATCATTCCAGGCTCGAAGGGCAAGTGTTATGAAGAAAGATTAAAGATTATGAAGCTTCCAAGCCTCTGTTATCGACGACTGCGTGGTGACTTCATTGAAGTTTACAAGTATACTCATGGTTTTTGCAAAGTCCCCAAAGGGTTACTAGAATTTGAAACAAGAACCAACACCAGGGGCTACATTTATAAACTAAAAACACTGCGGTGCAACAAAACATCTATGCGACAACACCTTTTCTCGATTCGAGTCACCGACATGTGGAACAGCCTCCCTGAAGATATTGTTGACGAGTCACGAAAAGTAAATATAAGAATCGGCGACAGGCCTATCCAGGCCTATATTCTTCAACGCCGAAGATAATACACTATACTACTACTAAATTGGGTTTACTTTGTGGAATACACATTTGTGTTTAACTTTTCTCTTTTTAAATTGCAGAATACCAAATATCAAGAAAGAGGTCTTTGTTTCCACATGCATGCGTCTGTACGTGTGGGGACGCTATGAATTTAATGGGGAGCCAATTGGGCGCCAGCCTGCAAAAGTTTGGGAACCACTGCTTTAGTGGCTGCTAGAGGAGGGGTCACCTTTTTTCTCCGCGGTGAACACGTGTAGCGGACTTACTTCCATTCCCTCCCTTGGAGCTGACGCTTACGGGTAGCACGACGGGTTCGTGACTTGGCTATCCCACCCCCAAAACATGGATCCGGAGTCCCTCGAGATCGAACCTGACATAAAATTTTTATAAGTAAATTGACATAATCTCGATAAAAATGTTTCATGTTTTTTGGGCGTTTCAGAACATTATCGATTAGTTAGGTTGAAAAATGCACTTCTCTTAGACTCTTATGTGCTGATCAGATGAAATTTTTATAGGTAAATTTAAAATTTTTATATTTGAAAATTCAAGTTACCGTTACCTATCAGGCTATCAGAATATTTCGTTAACTATCAGAATTCCCGAAATTATAATCTTGAAGTTGTGCGGACGAAGTTTGTGAATTATCAAGCGTGATTGGTGACAATGATGACAGGAAAATGTGAAATGGTATGCATTTCGATCGACTCAAAAACGACTCCAGGAATCATAGTTGAAGTAAATTCTACCTAATTATTTGCTCGATCATTCGTGTTAATGATATTAGAGACATAACTGATCCGATTTCATTCAATTATTCATCAAAATCTTCAGGCTTATAAATATTTAACTGATGTTCTCAATAGACTTCCCCCTAAGACAATGAGCATATTTTTTGAAAAGTTGCGTAATTTTTTAAGTCCGAGATCATTCCTGAGCCACTCGCTTGGGCCTTGGTCACACCGTTGCAGTTGTTGCATGATGGTCACACCGTTGCAGTTGTTGCATGATGGTCACACCGTTGCAGTTGGTGCATAATGGTCACACCGTTGCAGTTGTTGCATGATGGTCACACCGTTGCAGTTGTTGCATAATGGTCACACCGTTGCAGTGTTTGCATAATGGTCACACCGATGCAGTTGTTGCATAATGGTAACACCGTTGCAGTTGTTGCATAATGATCACATCGTTGCAGTTGTTGCATGATGGTCAGACCGTTGCAGTTGGTGCATGATGGTCACACCTCGTTAAAATTTAGGGCAGGGAATAGAGCAGGCCGTCGCCGGCTGCAGAGCCGACGTGGAGACGCGACAGAGCCGCGATAGAGCAGAAATGTACGCATTAGAGACGATGTCGCCAGCCGCGTAGCAGCGCTAATTCACCTCTGAGTACCTGCCCAGGCATGCTTTGTCCTGCCAACACGCAGCCCTCACTGAGCACCGCCTGCTCAAACCAGCCCAACGCCCGCTCTGGGGCGGCTCTGGCAGTGTACGCGGCAGTTACACGTTACCGTTTGTCAACGATTTAAAAAATTTTTTCTTCTCTTTGAGATCATCTAGACTTTTTTCTTGCAATGACAGGTTGTATGGGCATTGGTTTTTGACAGTCATATCGTATTGACATTAGCAACGGTATTTAGAAACTTACAAATTCAATTATCGAGGAAATATACACATCAAACTACTCACCGCTATGAACTATCTGCAAACGTCGACTGAAGCTCCGGGATTCGAACGCAGATCCTCCGCGTCGTAGTCCACGCCTGTACCAGGTTGACCACGCGAACACCTTACCAGCCTAGGCTCTATGAAATACTTAACTAAATTACGGAACAAATAATTCGCCATCATCTAGCAAATCGAGGAATAGCTATATTTGTGGTTGAACTTGATAGATATTATTCATAATGCACTAATTTTAAAAAATGAACAAAGTAGCCATTCGCATGATCCCGTCGGTTAGATGTAAGTAAGTATTAGAGCTAAATTTGTTTAGTAATTTATCTTATTGCATTAGCTTCATGTCATTCGATAGTTGATGGGAAAATTAACATCGTACGCAAATCATTAGTCTACTGTAATCGCAAGTTCTCCAAGAATTTTCATGCAAAGAAAGCGCCAAATAAATTCACCATATCTTCAATGAAAACGTTTCGGAGACCAGAACCGAAACGCAGGGAAAGTCGATCAATTTCATGAACCGATGATGGTGCTGGTTTACACATTTTCATTGAAAATATGGTGAATTTCCTCGGTATTTTCTTTGCTCTAACATTTACTGTTATTAACGCGTTTTCTGTATATCCATATTAGAAAACTTTCTCATGATAAACTGATTGATATCTCGCTTTAGCAAAGCGTGAATGACCTTCAACGTTTCTGTTAGAGTGTTAAAACTGGAAGAGCATATAAAATTCTTACGTAATTCGAAGTATTAAAATACTGACGTAAAATAAATATCACAGATGGCACCGGAAATTGGCCCAAAATATGCTATGCGAATGAACTAGATGGAGGATGAAGTTCATTCTCCCGTCACTGTTTCCAACCCCTACCACTTCTCCCTCTCTCAAAACCCCCCCATGCACGGCCTGCTTAGCTGCTCTTTACAGCTCCCTGCCGGGCAATCCCAAGTACCAGCGCTAAAACAGCGCAGAGTTCCGTCCCTGCCGAGCTGCTAGAATTTTGTCTCTATATCAGCCATGGCGCAGCGCAGTTTTAGGGATAGATGGCCGGTTATAGTTTCACGGCTCCATCCTGCTAAAGCGCGACCAGCCTGGCTAAACCCGGCGCCGGTCTCGGCTCAAAAGTTTAACTGGGCACCGTTGCAGTTGTTGCATGATGTCCACACCGTTGCAGTTGTTGCATGATGGTCACACCGTTGCATTTATTGCATGATGCCCACACCGTTGCAGTTGTTGCATGATGGTCACACCGTTGCAGTTGGTGCATGATGGTTACACCGTTGCAGTTGGTAGATGATGGCTCTTAGCTGATATTTTGAAACTGATCAAGCAACTAGGCTTGATTTATCTTGAATACATGAACCACAATTACTATAATTCCCCCTTGGCCGCCAAGGTAGATTCACAAGTCCAATATTTTTCCAGCAGGTGCATGCTAGATGAAATATTCTGAACAGAATATACTTGCCTGGATTTATATATGTACAGAAAGATTGATTATCAACGATTATTCTCATGTCAGTATTCTCCCATTATCAACGGGTGAAAGATGTTAACTTGTCATTTTAAATCAAGTAGATAACCACAGGCCAGTTGTGTTGAAGTTGTGCAGCGCAAGGAGTAATGGCGAGACATCTCAGGCCCTCAGGAAGTAAAGGTTGCAACAGTTGCTTGATAGTTGGTATAGAATAGAATAGAATAGAATAGAAGTGTCGGCGTTGAAGAAATAGGCCCATGGCCTGTTGCCGATTCTTGAACTTTTCGTGACTTGATTCACAAGGGATCCAGCATTTGGAACCCGATCTTTCTATAGCTGACGATTGATTGAGATAGCTGCTGGACTTATTGCCTGATCCGTAATTTGCTAGGCATTTTAAGACTGAACATATGCTCCTGCATAGCTTCGTCTAGTCTGTTTTTGAAGATGTTCATACTCGGAGCTTCAACGATGCTATCAGGGAGGCTGTTCCACATGTCGGTCCCATCGGCATCACGGAACCAAGCGGCCAAGCTTATCGGATAATGAAGGAAATAGCAGGATCACATTTTCGTATGGAGACAATTATTCAACAAATATTTATATTCACTGAAACGTCTAAGCAGCCACGATCGTGTGGTGCTATATAGGCACATCCATGGCTAACAAAGTTAACTATTTCACTAGACTCGCCTGGAGTCAACGGTCAACCTAAACATGTATGTAGTCTACATACACCAGTCTCCACTACTACATTGAAATATTTGACTATAGGAGTCTTATGTCTGCAATAAATATATATTTAGCAGTAGCAATTTCATTTATATAATCTACACATGCAACTATAAACTATTAATTTAGGTTATAGCAGAGACAGCATAAGATAGGCCAATAAATATGCCTACCATCGATTACAAGCATTGCAGAATTCATACAACTTGCAGGGCTACAGTTATTGCATGCTGCTGCTGGGCGTTGTCTCCAGGGTTATTTGACAACTTGAATTTGTTGCCCAGGGCTGCACCCAGCTATGATCTTTCTATTTGACAATCGTTGGAGAAAAAAAACTAGACTATGTAATCTTTTTGCCATAGGAAGGTCACTCTAATTTGCAATTAGTTCGTCGAATGGCTGAAAGTATTAAGATTTGAGCAGTGAGTTGCGAGCTAGAGATCTGGGACGCCACTAGGTTTTGAGTACATTGGGGCACTTATAATGAAGAAAAAATGTGATTGCATACAATAATTGAAAGTTGAGTCGCGTCGGGTTTATGGCGCGTTCGTTACTTTCTGGAAACTTTGAAGTGTTACTTTGGGCCAAGCACCTTGAGCATATATTTTCAACCCACTAAGGCACCTTGAGCATATATTATCAACCCACTAAGGCACCTTGAGCATATATTATCAATCCACTAAGGCACCTTGAGCATATATTATCAACCCACTAAGGCACCGTGACCGCAAATAATTTCAACTCATCAATCATTCTTCCGCCTCAGTATACAAGCTACTTCAGGGAGGCAGCCCTCGTTAGTTTTTTGTCTCCCATGACAAAGTTTTATTTAAGAAAGCAGCAATCATCAGAAGCTAATGCATCAATAATGAAACTTTCTCGCTGCGCAACGCTAATGTCTCACAACTTAGTGACTTCCCGATTAATATTTCACGGCCTAATGTCTTACGACTTAGTGGCTTGCCGTTTAATGTTCCACGGCCTAATGTCTTACAGCTATGCGACTTTCCGTTTAATGTTGCACGGCCCAATGTCTTACTACTTAACGTCTCAAGGCCTAATGTCTTACGACTTAACGTTTTACAGCCCAATGTCTTACGACTTAACGTCTCACAGCCTAATGTCTTACGACTTAACGTTTCACAGCCCGATGTCTTACAGCGTTGCAATGTCAGGACACGCGATATGCACATTATCCCGACTCTCCCCGGCTCTAATGGCCATTAATTTCGCAGCGTGTTCGAGAACTTGCTCACTTTTTACTCTTGAATAAAACGTGCTTTTGACCAAGGATAAAGTTGCAAGATATTTTTCGAGACTCCGCTCTTTTATTTCTTCAATTCTTTAATCCTGAGCAACCTAAAGCAACCTGTTTCATTTTACAATGAGGAATATTCGATAATTTGTCCCTATGATTGATTTTTCGTTTCTGAAAGGCTTCTCTAGATATATAATTCGGGTGTCGATTCAGGTATTTAACATACATGCATCCGAAGTTGTTCTCTCATTCATACATGCGATTTCGTTAAATGATTTATTTATGCGACTTCGTTCCCTCATTCATACAAGCAATTTCTACCTTCACTTATAGATGCGGTATCGTTTCCTCATTCATAATTGTGATTTCGTTCTCTCATTCATTCATTTGATTTCATTCCATGGTTCATCCACGCTAAAACAATGTCAAGCTTCCAAAGAACACGGGATTTAGGCTTACTCGAAACGCATAATAATGAGCCAAAGTTTCCCACCAAAACCATATAAGCAATTAAATTCACAAAATCAACGAGCATATTTGAAGTGACATGTAATTTCTATCGATATCGAGCTTTGCATAAATAATTGTTCGTGATTTTATTAATAATTCTGGAATAACAAAAAATACTGCAACTACTTGTTAATAGACCCTGAAAAATGCCGCGGCAATGAGTCACAAAGAAACTCATGACAACGGCAACATTCAAGAAACCCAAGACAGCTGCAGCATTCAACAATACACCCTGGACCAGTTCTGCGGCAATGCTGCACAAAGAAACCCAAGACAACGGCAGCATTCAAGAAACCCAAGACAACGGCAGCATTCAACAATACACCTGGACCAGTTCTGCAGCAATGCGGCACAAAGAAACCCAAGACAACGGCAGCATTCAACAATACACCCTGGATCGGTTCTGCGGCAATGGGGCACAAATAAACCCATGACAACGGCAACATTGGTCACATCGTTGGCCTCTGGCGACACACACGTCAGCCAGCAGTCGTAGAGGCCGGATTGAGGCGTTGGTGGGGCACAAGTCAGTCAGCAGCTGGTCTGGACGTCCACAGGCAGTTCGTGCTCGCTGAGAGGACCTGGTTAGTGCAAGGTAGGGTCGGAAATTCGTGGCGTGACTCCATTTCTTACGTAGTCTGAGGAGGCAAGCCGTAATAACTAGCCAGTGTTGCAACGATGCGCTGTTTAGCAAATTTTAGACTAATTATTCAGTTTGACTACATTTTTTCATATTAGTTGATAAATACTGTGAGAAACATGTACAGTTTAAATATAAAATATTCATTCAATAAATTAAATGAATACTTTGATTTGCGCGTTAACCCTTGGAACGGTCATATCTTTCGCAGTTCCGAGGGGTTACATTTATCGGGATTGAAGTCCAGAATGAGTTTAAAGTTAATAAATTATGTGGCAAAATTGTGAAGCTGAGATTTGCTACTAACTTTGAAGACTATACTTGCGGGACCAGGGGTCGTGCTATCAAAACTCACTCAAGCACACTTGCGGCATAAGTAACTCGTAGCGGCTTAGGTAGAGTAAGGTCATATCCAAGCCCGTGACCAAGTCTATACCCATACCCATAGTCATAACCCTTACCTAATAACCTAAGTTGAATCCATAGAAGCCTGAATTAGCCCGAGCATAATTCACCGAAGATACAGCTTGTACTTCCTTTTCTATGAAAGGAAGTTCTCTGTACGGAAAAAAGTACTTCTTCCTTCCGAAGATGTAGTTATTGTAGTAATTCCTTCTCTAATTAATTTCTATTTTTGAAATAATTTCCGGAGCAGATATATTAGCGAATGTTAACCCATTGCTCTGTATATGTTACAACGATGTTTTTTTAACAAATTATAAATACATAGGCTGGATGATTTTATTTTACTTTAATTTTTCATATTTTACTGAAAATCACTGAGAGGTTTAATTTTCATTATTATCTCAAATATTTTGTGTCGTTCAGAGAACTCGTCGTGCATTCTTGATCTTTAGCTACTTCACTCGAGTTGACATCAAGCCTTATTTCAACCCTATCAATAAATGCATTTAATTCAATCGAATCTGTTCTTTTGATGATACTTTTTTATCAACAAATTTCAAATTATTCATTTCTCTTCCCTAATCTTACTTCAGTCATTTCCTGAAATGAATTTAAACTAGATTCTGAAATTTATTTTTTACTTCTGGCATTTTCTGAGTTACTTTCTCATCTACATTTTCTACTTTTGATTTTACATCCGGCATTTCCTTCTCACGGAAGTTGATATGCACCATAAAACCTTTTCTTACTACATAATATAAAAACATCCGATCGATCACTGGTGAATACTTTAATAGAACACCTGAAACGTATACAACTTTTTCATCCGCATATTTTTTACAAGAAGTATCATTTTTTTCTCAATTGGATATAATATATTTTCAAGTCTCCGGTTATGGAAGGAAAATTTTTTTCAACGTCTCAAGTTTCAAAACCCATAGATCCTTGAGGAATTGCAGTAAATGTGGAAATTGATACAAAGGTATTTCACATTTAGTGTTTTATTTGCCTGATCGTCATTTGATGATTGGTAAATCCTCATTCTACGTAGCAAAAAACTACACTGGAGAAAATGTGTAATCAATTTAATGTTAGCTCAACTTCTGCATGGGATCCAAGATAGATCATCATATACATTATATTTGACTAACAATTTCCCATAATTCATTTTAAATAGATCGTAAATTTTATAAACATTATCGGTTATATTTTTTGACGATTTTCATTCACAAAAAATACACATTACTTCTTCGCACTTCATGTTTTTTAATTAATCTGAGTTGCTATCTTCGTATCTCATAGTTTAGAGATGACAAATAACTCGCGGGTGACATTAGGATAATATTCTGCACTAAATTCCTACGTTTTTATTAATTATGACATGATCTCTTATCTCAAACTTTGGTTATCTTACAGCTCTATATATACATATATATATCGAGGAATAAATTCGCTGACTATTTTTTTTTTGCTCTGCTCCAATTAAGCTTCACGAGAAGTTGTTTTCATTGATCATTGAAAACTAATGTTATTATTTTCAACTAAATCTTTTCAAATATCTACCCATTACATCGTCCTGAAGTAAATTCGCTTCGGAGTGTTCACTTAAATCTACTTCTTGAATAATTCTTGCGTTGGTTTAGCAACCCATTCAAAATTGAATTTTAGAGGGTATTCTTTCAGTGCAAAATTTCTGGAAGGAATTTTTTGTCTGTAATACAGTCTTTCCGAGTATGGAAACGGCTGCCCATGAATGTTTAATAAAGATTTTAAATACAGTAAATGTAGTTTTATAACGTGATCTGAATACTTCTGCATATAATCTAAATTTTTTATGCCATCATCGATTTTAGTTACTTTCACTCATCTTGCGATGAAATTATTTTCTATTGTTTAATGCAGAGTATATGTCACTTGTGGCTAACCAATTCATGCCTTGTTCTGGAGATAAACCCCTCTTGCGTTCTGGGATTATAGTATATTTCATTCAGTCATTCAGAGTTTTCAAACCCACTTCTGTGAGTGGGATTTCCCAATTTTTATACTCCTTATGCATAACGTTTTCCAACCATAACAGCAGCAAATAATTTTGCATCTGTTTTATGTATTCGTGCTCATTTGAATCGTTTGCAATCCCTTAACACCTGAAACAAATGCAACTTTTTCGTCCGCATAAATTTTATCTACAAAACCATTCTTCTCAATTTTTTCAAAATATTTTAAATAATCGAGACTTGTTCGACACATTGAATTACCTAAAGATCATTTCCTATTTTCCGTTGAAACCAAAAAAGTAAAATGAAAGATGAAACTTGCGGTTTGCCAAAACCATAAAAGTATCAAGAGAAATGCCATTAAAAGGACTACAGCCATGGCTGAATATAAAAAAACATTAAATAATGTGACTCTATATGAAACAATGTATAATATCCAAAGTGATAACCATGAATTGTATACAAAAGAGATAAGTAAGACGACACTTTATGACGACGATGATAAAAAACAAATATTTGTGAAAATTTTGTGTCAGCAAATTGCTTATAACAATGCAGACCTAGTAACAGATGCACAAAGAATGGTAATGTTAAATTTAAGAAATAATAATGGTTAATAATATCCACCATGATATTCAGCATCACTGCTTTGAAATCAGCTGATAATTCAAGTACCGGTAACTATTTTAGAACAGAACATAAAAAGTAATATAAAATAATTTGTTTAAAAATGTTGTTAAAGGCGAGGGACGATAATCAAAATAAACATAGGAATCATTTTACATTTTTTTCAAGGTATTAGGTGTCTCATGTATGGGAGATCAAACTGTGGAAAACCATCGTTGCTGCTGAAGTCGCTATTGGAGAACTTTATTGATATTACCATCCATTTTTATTTTTATATTTTCAACACATCCACCTATATTAGTTGTCGAAGAACGCTGTCGATAAGGAATATAAAAAATAAAATAGAAAATTTGCTTACGGGAAACAGTAGTAATAGTGAAGAATATCTTGAAAATGTTTCCGAAATACGCCAAGACGAAGAATGCGTAATGGAATATTTCGAGATAATTGCTTCTGAACTTGACCTAAGCGATATAGATCATGCGAAAAAATTTGGTAAGTTTTGTATGAATTTACGATGGAGAAAATAAAAAGCTTGTTGATAGTTCCTACAGCCGTGAAAGACATAAACCTGTAGTTCAGTTTACTCATCCTAAAACTACTACATCCCTATCGAAATTTAAGGAGTGGTCACCTTCTGAATTATGGACGTCT
The DNA here is from genome assembly GCF_000764305.2 of Hyalella azteca. Classification (NCBI taxonomy): domain Eukaryota; kingdom Metazoa; phylum Arthropoda; class Malacostraca; order Amphipoda; family Hyalellidae; genus Hyalella; species Hyalella azteca. The sequence continues at coordinate 61,088 of NW_025932267.1, read as the reverse complement.
CAAGCTTGATTTGAGCGTAAATTAGCGGCTCTACTGTATAGTATATAGACTTTATGCTCTGGTTGTGCGAGCAAAATAAGCCCCTGATTAGAATTCGGTATATTCCCTGACAATCGTGGGGCGACTAAGGGGCGCGCGTATTTGGCACCTAATACCGTTGGAACGGATACGGCCGAAAAATAAAAAACGAATAAAAACTTGTTTTACAACGGTCTATGATAAATGTTTTCCCAAAGAACAAAGAGGCCAAAAAAGATTCACCAAAATTCAAAACTTATCAAAGATTCATTTAATAGGTCATAAAAATTTACACAAAGTTAGGTACATGCGAACCGTTACTAATATGATCCTTAATTACATTCATTCACGACTAAGAAAGCCCCTGTTCAAAAGTGTTCATGCACCCAACTACTAGACGCTCACCGGCGCCATGAAACAAACATACTTATGCGTTCCTGGTATGAAAACAGAAATGATTGTTCTTATTTGCCGCTTTTCGCTACTCGCTAAGGAAGCAGTGAGTCCATCTCAACACAAGAAAAGTAGCCTGAAAATTACTACCGTCCAAACTTTGCCTCGCATACGGGCACCTAAATTGAGAATGTTTGTTCATATATCATATCAAGAAAGACCTCCACCCTATCAAAATTTTGATGCCTGTCAGCCGCTGGCTCAAGCACGCCCCAAGCTCGCCCAACGGTATAAATCAGCGGCTCTATGTCCGCTTTAGGTTCCGGATGCCGGAGCGAAATAAGCACCGAAAGAGAATCTTGTGAAATATCTGTCGAGCTTAGGGCGATCGTGGGGCGCGCGTATTTGGTACCTGATACGTTCGGGACAGACACGGCTGAATCTGAAAAATGCGTTAAAAAATGCCCCCTCCCTTCCCCCCTTCATGAGGAGATGGGAGGGGGCATTTGAATCGCTGTATGCTACATATATATGAGCAGGCTAGACGTGTATCATGGCGGCACTATGAAGCAAGTGGCAAGTAACACGAGCTTGAAACGGGAATAATATCAGTTAATACAACTTTCAACCCCAACTTTCCACATTACCCACAACATTCTATTTTATTTGCCAAAATGCAAGAGATCCTCTCACATTGCCCAAGCAAAACAATCTTTATTATTCACCAGTATTCTCACACTTTCCCAAAACCAAACATTCTTCAATATGCAATATCACTCAACTATCAACATACTCCAATATTCCACACTGCTCAATATTATCCCACATCATCCACGTACGAAACATTCTGCCCATATACCCGTACCAAACACTCCTACATGTTCAAGCTGTTGCGGTAGTAGCGGCCGGTACCAAACATTTACCTACCACGTACGGCTGAGCACAATATTATCTCACCTTAACCAGTATTGAACCTTCTCTCATGTTCGCGAGCACCAAATATTCACATATACTGTTAAGCACTCTCCCGCAATAATCAGTTGAATCAGTCCTCAAAATTCTCCTAAAATATTAACAAAAAACAGCCTCTATGTACAGAGCTTAATTTTAACTATTCCAACGTAGCACACTCAATATAGTAGCTAATTCCTGTTTTCAGGTATGAAGTACCTAATATATAGTGAAATTATTCACGGAAATGCAATTTTTCCCTATCCGGTGTACCTAAAATTCTCGAAATACACACGTGCAAATAACAATAGTTCGTTTTCACTTCGAATAGAGTTCACAATAACGGAACCGTGCAACTTAACACGTTGGCCGCGATGTGCGCCATATATGTACACGCTGTACTTCTCAGAATCGCGATGTGTACACATGTGGTACATTCATATGAAAAATACATATTTTTCTAAAATCTTATTACTCTTTCAAATTTAAAATTTCAATGATGCAATTAAATAGGCATGTTAGGGAATGCTTTGAAGTCAACTACTGCTTAGAGAAATAGTTTTATTTTCAAATGCAAGTAATACAAAAATTACGAAATTTGTGTCCATTGATGAAAGCAATATATGTATCTGTCTCTGTATGAAAAGAAAATAAAATATTTTCTTAGTGATCTGAAACTACAAAATTGGGTGTTGCCAACATCATTATATTTCATACCTGATTGAAAAACAATTATCGCACATCTATGACTTTCCTTCACAGTCACCAAGGTATTTTTTATCCCTTGAGTTTCACCTTTGCTACGGCACTTCCCTCATTTGCTGAGAGTATGTTGTAGCATTCATGGCAGCGCATATTGGTTTTAGTTCTAGTTGGTTCAATGGAAGTGGGCTGTCCTCTGTCCCACTCGATAATTTGAGATATACATCCTGATTTTACTCTTTCTCTGAGATGCTGCTTGTAACAGAAGCTAAAGACAATATATACGATGAATGATCTCTATAAGGTAAATATAACTGAACTAACAATGTAAATACCCTCAATTTTATTCAGGATTATGAAAACCTGGACATCAATCACTTTCCATAGTAATTTCCATGCGTAATATACATCGTTCACAAAAAGCTAAGAGATACCGGTAGTCATAATGTGTGCAATTATGACTCAAATCTAATGTAGATTTCTTGCGCGCATCACTCACAGTGATAAAAGTGATAACTTTAGGCGTTTTTCCGCAATATGAGCCATATAGATGCATGTCTTTGCTTGGTACACATCGCCCACAGCATTAGAAGTGATTACGATAGGCGGCGTGAGCCAATATGAGCCACAACAGGCGTGGCTTCATTTGGTACACATCGCCAGGAATAATGACGAATTTCAACCCTGAGCGATGTGCACCAAATGCGGCCACGAATTTTACGTGACACGATGACAGAACATACCCCTGCAGAGCTGCACACAACTTTTCTCCTTGCTATCTGCCGGGTAACTGAAGATATACAAGTTTGAACCTATCGCCCGTTCGGCATTCGGGCCAAATCAGCAATCGCGGCCAACGTGTTAATTACCTTACAAATTTGCTCTGTAAACCCTGTTGTAACTCGTCTTCAGCAGCAAGTTGTCCGCCGGCCAGTTGGTAAGGTTGCCAGATGCCACTACTCGACTCAAATGCCACTAACTAAGAGCTAATCGACTTGACGAATCTAAGCTTTCGGTTCTATAGTCCATAAAACGATGTCTTGGTTGATGAACCGAAATTATAACCGAGTATAATAACACGAACAGCTGAAATAACACGTTCATGTCAACATACCCCAAAGTTATAAATTTCAGCAAAAATCTTGAAGCTCGTCGGTGTGTTCTTGAATGTCGTCATTGCCGGTATTCCAAGTTCTAACCGCCAAGACCTTCACTTTAGGAGGCATTGGACATTAAACACATTGGAAGTTGTGTTTCTAAAGATTCCTAAAATAGCATGTTCAGCTTTTAGAAACTTCATTATTTTCTATTAGCTTTCATCGCAGTTCACACTAAGGATTCACGATGGAAACGAGAAGCATGTCTAATTATCCACACACGATGAAATGCACTAAGCTGCTGACAGTTTGAAATTGACACCAGAGCCGGCGCAGAGCGTCGGGGGTAGTGGAACTGTCAACCCCTCCTTAGAATAGGGAGTATTTTGGGGGTTGTTTATCAGTCTTACCTCGAATGCGTGAGTTTTGAAGCCTTGCTTGTAATTGCAATTTGTGCGTGTTGCCGCAAGAACAAATGCATGCTTGTTGCTAGAACGTGACGCACATATGTTGACATAGAAGTAACACAAGCGTGTTCAAGACAACGTACTGCAAGCGTGTTGTACATATTCGCACATCGCAAGCGTGTTAACAGAAACGAAATGTCCGCGTTAGATCGCGTATTGAAGATAGCGCTGTTCACGCATGCGCTGCTGAAAACGCGGGTTGGCGAGCATTAGTAGCAACCCTATTGACATAAAAGTAACGTAAGCGTGTTGAAGATAACATAATGCCGATGTGGTTTTTCTATGCGCACGCAAAGTAAGCGCGTTGACAGACACGCATTGCACGTGTCTTGAATCTCAAGCAACTTTCTCGTGAACAACACGCACTCGATGCAAGCGTGTTGTAGATAACGCAACGCAAGCATGTTGACGTACACGCAATGCAAGAGTGTTGAAACGCTGGCGTGTTGATAAGTTCGTACCCATACACAATGCACATGCAGCGTCACAACTAAAGGCAGGGGCTTGTCACGCTCGCGCTAAGAACTCAAGTCATCTACTGAGCAGGGTAAGCCAATGGTGGCCTGGCCAGCCGCTGATTTCGTGTGTCATTTGACCCTTATATTTTTCCTATTACATTACCCAAAATAGCTCCTACTGGCGGCTAATTATGAGATGCGGCCATTTCACATCTGAGTCATCTCTAATCCGAAAGTTGCAACCGAAATCAGACTGTCTGCCGCGGCTAAATTTTGACTGGGCTGAGGTGTTGAATTAGTTCCATTTCATTCAAGTTTATTCCAGCTACTTATATCAAGCAATTAAATTTATACCGGTGTAAATAACCAAAAAAATGTTTCTGTTCTAACTATAGGATCCAGATACTGCGTGAGACGAACTGCGGAATCCAGTGTACGGAGAAGCTCAGGATGCCCGTCGGTGGAGTGGTCCTCTTTGGACTCGTAACCGAATTGGTTTTTCCAGTCTTGACTGTTCTAAAGGCGGGTGTGGCGTCGCAGTTGGCGTGCGCGGCTCGTTGCAGTCAACACGATGCTTGTGGGGGATTCCAATGGAACTCTTCTTCAGTGAGAAATTCGAGACAAATTTTCTCTATCTCTTGACAGAATAAGTTAATCAACCTATGTTCTAAATTTGAGTTCATTTAAAGTCGCAAATTGGAATTGCCGGATGGCAGTAAATAATTTGCTTCATCATTAAGTAGTGATAAATGATGGCATGGGGATGTATGGAGGAAAGGAAGAGAAAACAGAATACATTGCTGTCGTGCAGACGTATGTACGAACGAATGTTGGAAGGAGAGGCATCATCATCACAAATCTTTGCGGCCATGAATCAAAATGCCGCTCATCAATAATTGTTTCCTTGTTACCACCACAGTGCTTCCTGGTGGTGGAAGCTTCGGTGCCAGGCGCCGTGAGTAGCACGATGACGAACGCCTTCAGACTCAACTCGTACAGGACGAACTACCTCCTGTACGAATTACCTCCACCGCCTGGTGGCGTCAGTCCCACGTGAGTTCAGCGGATTGTTTGTAGACTTTTTCAATATAAGTTACAGCAGAATTTCTCCTAACATATGAGACAAATGTAGGTTTAGTTGGATGATTTTTTTTTGTTACCGCTATACGAGTGAATTAACAATACAAGGTCATTAATACGGGAATAGAGTTTTCATTCCGCACGAATTTTTCATTTTAGATATTTGAAGAATGTAATTCTTCAACCTCCCTTTCCAATAAGAGACCTGAACTTTATGTTCGATTTACATAAAAAACGAATCGAAAAATCGATCACCGATTGCCCAACTTCGAATGCAGAAGAAAACAATCGAGGGCGGGGCGCCGCGGTACGAACGGGGATGCGTAATGAGCCAGAATATCCAACACTACGGAAGCAATGTGTTCACTAAACGGCGACTCTTTATTGGCTCTTGATAACGTCATTGATTAGTTGAACAAATTGGTATTATGCCCTGTGTACTTTCGCGCTAATTCTGTCTACAAATTGATTCAGCGAGGTAGAAAGAGTAATACTGAAGGGGAATGAATTTAAAGACTTACAAAATTAAACTTAAGTGGATACATTTAATAGATTTTCACCATTTAAGGTAAGTGGATACATTTCAAAGACCGACATCATCTATATATAAGGTAGGTAGATACATTTAAAGATCTTCATCATATAACATAAGTGCATACATTTCAAAGACCTGCATCATCTAACGTAAGTGAATACATTTCAACGACCTACATCATCTGAGGCAAGTGGATACATTTCAAAGACCTTCTAAAAGCGAAATTTAAACTAGGCCTCTGTTTAAAAATATACAATGATTCTCTGTTTAAAAATATACAAAATTGGAAACAGTGGAAGTGGAAGTTAAAATTTTGAAGTCACTACCAAAAATTTGAACATTGCACTGCTCGCGCCCCCCTCGGCGTATCGCGCCCCCCTCCGAATATGAGGGGGGCGCGATAGTAAGTGACTAGTTCTACAACTCCTACCCCTATGTTCTGCGACCCTAGAATAAAGATTGCGAGACGTTGTTACGGGAGAGCGAGTAACAACTAATAATTACGACAGAGCTGCCTAAACGCTCAATGTCCCCGGGCAGGAGACGCTACTGGCACGAGGGAGGACGCATGCAATATAGAACCTACAAAGGCACAAGAATAAAATTCAACCAGAATTTGTATTCAATCTAGACCAGAAACTTAGACACAAATATAAATACTAACTACCTACTTCATTGGCTACTTGAAGCTAAAAAACCTTTATTCCAATAGTCGACCCGCGACAATTCTAAAACCTGTTGCCCTTTACCCAAAACGGAACACGAGACGCGCCAACCTCACGAGAGCCGCGTATCTCTTTCAGGGGAAGCCCTAATACATTAACGGGCGACCCCAAGCGGCACAGACACCGGGCCCTCGACCCAGATGGCTCGACCCAGGCAAGCCTAGGGTGATCACGCCTCCACGAGAAACTTCAAGACTCTAGTTAAACTCGTCATTAGGCGCTCCAATAGGGTACGACGGTAGACGCCGTCCAACGCGGCTCGGCTATGCAGAGCGCACGGGAAACCAAGGGGCAGGCTGGTCAAGTGGCTCCCACATCAGGTAAATACTGGAGGCAGTCGGCTTCTTCCAACGGTGCACGCTCACGGTACACACCCTTGAACAATCGCCCGAGAGGAACACGGTCGGATCTCAGAAGCTGCCGCCACACCAGAAAAGGTCCCTCCCACCTGGGAAGTAGAATATGCCATTAAATCTCCCAGGCAAAAATAGGAAAAAACCCCACTTCACAGTCCAGTAAACTTCATATAAATTCTGAACCGGCAATATTAACAGCGTCTATGTACGACTCCTACACACAAGCCGAGCCTAACCGGCAATCACAACCAGGACACTAATGCCCCGTTCTCACATAGCCGGTTAAAGGGCCGGAAGACACCCGGAATCGATTCCTGGGGTACCGGTTATCAAACTGGAGATCCGGGAAATGAGACCAGGGAGTTCCTAGAGTTCCTGGAGGGCGTGGCCATAATCCGGCTTGGTCGGAAAAATTATTCAACATGTTGAATGATTTTGCCGGTACGCCCGGAACCATAAAAATCCGGGAGCCAACCTGCTCTTCCGTTGCTATGTGAGAACTCAACCGGCACGGCCGGGGGACCAGCCTGGGGTACCGGGAGTGGTGAAATAGTCCCAAAAAATTTTTTTGTGCGAAAGCATTGTCACTTATTCACATTTTCAGCCTATGTGCTGTTTCAACTTTGTACTTTTTTTTGCAAATGCATTGTCAATTGTTCATATTTAATACTATCTGCTGTTAAAATGATGTACTTTTCCACATTTTTGTGCAAGTTTTGTTAATTATTAACATTTCTTTCATGTCTGCTGATTAAACTTAGCAAATTTGCATTAGATATACCGGTATGCATGTTTATATATTGTAAACACAATGTAACAATAAATGGGGTGTGATTAATTAAATGAAACATTATCACCATTTTCTTTTTTCTAAACACTTTCTGAAATAATTGTCTGAAATAATTTTGTAAACACTTTCTGAAATAATTTTGTGTTGAAGACGAATACAATTTTTTAACTGAAGCTGATACACATTTTTGCTTTTACTTTCCGAAAAGTTGTCCCTATTCAATAAAGTTCCTTAAACGTTTTAATACACTTTTCAACTTATAATACCTGTCCCCATTTACTTTAGATCTGAATATTGCGGAAAAGGTATTAAATTAAATAGGGGAACTTTTCATTAAACATTGAAAGCTTTTATTGAAAGGGGCGGGCCTAAATTTGCATAACTTACCTGGAATACCGGGAAAAAAGCCGGGCCTACTCTGGTTTTACGGCAGTTCTTACTGCTCAAACGGCTCTACCTGCTGTTTTACCGGCTTTTTTCCGGGAATTCCGGCGATCTACCTGGAAATCCGGGAGGCATACGGGACTTCCGGCAGGCTCCCGGGAGTACCGGGAATACGTTGACAGCCGGTATTGCAGGATCTCCCGGCTACTGAAGCCGGATCTCCCGGATATCCGGCTCTTCCGGGAAACCTACCGGCTCTTACGGGACAGCCACCTGGAGGGCATTACATATTAAGCCCTGCCCCTTGCATATTACGCCTTGCCCCATATACCGGCTATAAATCCGGCATTTCAACCGGCTTGGCGTTTCCGGGACTTCCGGCCCTTTAACCGGCTATGTGAGAACGGGGCATAACACCTCTTCACCTCATCCACGGAAGCCAACGAACCAAATGGCCAGCCTAAAAGCGCTCAGCCCGCTCGTAACCTCGCGGCAGATTCGTTCAGAGAATTTGCGTGTCAAACCTCTACAACGTCATCCCGACGTACGCAGAGGCGCATCGTGCACAACTATGTTTATAAACTAGGGACGATCGTAAATGCAAAGGGAGGGTATCTTTGTATCTAAAACACATTAAAAAATTATTTAACAGTAAAACACGATGTTTAACATTTGGTAAGTAGTTTGAGAACAGATGTTTTAGCTCCCTTAACATAGTTTCGCATGCAGGGCCGAAGTATGAAAGAGATCAATAAACAAAATTCCTACTGTTGAGTTCGAAAGCAACCTCATTGTAACGCTTGGGCATGAGTTTTTTTATTTGGGTAAACACCAGATTAGTTGGAAATCCATTAAGCGGGAAGATATTCCGTATAAATTCGAATTCGGCGTGCAGATCATGGTAAGTAAATCTAATGTGAAAACCCCGATGTAAAAGTGCCTTGATGCCCATTAATCCTAAATCGAACTGATCACAAGCTAAAAACGCTAGTACTGAGTGAGACCTGTGAAAGCCGATTTTCGGAATACAGAAGTTTGAAAACGGCCATTAGATTTAGTAATATTTCAATCGAGGAAGGACAGGCTATTGTTAGATTCAAGGATCAAAATAAATTTGATGGATTTAAGTTGCGAATTTGGGTAAACGAAGAAGAGTTTGACATGCGTGGGATGTTTAAAATTAAAAAATTGTCATCAACGTATCTTTTGTAGAATATTGGCCTACAATCAAGAGGGCAATTGGACAGCAAGGAAACCACAAGAAAGAAAATCGCAAATGTTGGGCCGAACGGAAGACCCATGCCCAAACCGTCAATCTGTCGTTAAAACTTGTCAGCAAACGTGAAAAAATAGCTTAGAACAGATAATTCCTAAAGAGATTTTCAAAAAATTATGTTTCAAACCTATAAAGAGGTCATTTATATCCTTTACAGAGAATTCAGATAGATTGCAATGGTTTTATCAAGGGGCACATTAGAAAACAAATTTTCCACGTCAGAAGAGGTCATAGTTAGGTCCTGAACGTCGGTAAAATCCTTTAGGCGGTCCACAAGCTTATAAGAATTATCTACAGTATACTTGTTAGTCGTAAGACAGCTTAAAACTGGTACCAAAAACTTACGCCTGGTACCAAAAACTTACGCCTGGTACCAAAAACTTATGCCTCGTTTAAAACGAGGCGTATTGTACGTGGCAAAATTTACCAGAATTGAAACTTAGAGGCAAAATCAGACTTATGAATTTTTAGTAAACCATATAAAATACCGGGACATGAAACCAAAGTAGTAAAGTTTAGAATAAGTTTCCGGTGAAAAGGCGGAATATTTAAATTTTCGCAAGAAGTTAGTGATTTTGTCATCAATTTTCAAAATGGTTTTAGAGATTGGATCTCTAATTTCGAATCTAGAGGGATCTGTTATGAGTGCAGTAAGGCTACGGTTATACCGATCCACCAATACAACGCCCTTGCCCTTATCAGGTCTACAAATGATCAGGTCATTATTTTTGCCAAATCATTCAATTTTAGAGTGTAAATTAGGTTCGAATACAGAAGAAAAAATGTATGACTTGAAATCAAGGATTTAATTTCCACTTCCGGTGTCTCCGATTTAGGGTAACATGGAAGAAAGGGACCACTGCGGGTCATGGGACCATAGCGGGTTTCCCGATAAGTATGGCAGATATTGGTCCGTGTTCTCTACCGCCGGTCGACAGTTTCACTGCGCTGAAGTGTACGGCTCTATGTTTTGCTAAGAGTTTGCATTGATAAGTTACTCGCAAATAACTGTTTTAGCCCAGGTAAAAGTTTTTTGCTGCTAAATAAAATTTTTTTGATTACTGTATATGGTGATTTTGAAATTGTTGTGAAGTATATTGTAAAAATATTATTTATGGGGATAATTTTGAGTTCAAGTTTAGACTATTAGCTTTCAAAATAAAATGTTGACACGATATAAATTGAAATGATACCTAGTGAGGCAACCGGCCAACGCGTGTCACGGGGCAAAGGGCTCATTGTGGGCTCAATACCCCTCAGTAAAGTCTTGTGCTATACATCATAAGATTTGTCTCAACGAGCTTCTCAAAACTATAACTAGCTTTTTGAATTACTAATTGCACTTCATATTGTTTGAATTTTTTGACTTGCCGCCTCGACGCAGCAGGTTCTAGTTATGCGTATTTATGACCCCTTTTCGAGTTATTGACTCGTGCCTTGCCAAAAGTTGAGTTCAGCCACCACCAATGCGCCAAAAGTTGATGCGTTTTTATGGTGTTTGCTGAAATCACGAATATATGGGCGAATTTCCTGCACCTAGTAGCTGGATTATGGACGAAACTGGAACGAAGTTTTTCTGATCTAGCATATAAATATATTTTTTCAAGTCAAGGATACATTTTTTCATGTCAAGGATGAATTTTTTCTGGCAAGGATATATTATTCACGTCAAAGATATCTATTTTTATGTCTAGGGAATATTTTTTCACGTCTGTAATAGATTCTTAAAGCCAGGAATATATCTTTTCAGGTTAAGGTTATGATTTTTTGAGTTGTTAATAAATGAATGTATATAATATTTTTTATTGCATTTTTCTTATTTGAAACGGTAAAGTGTTGTTATATCATTTTTAAACAAATTGCAATTGTGGTAAAAGGACCGGGGGTGGGCGCCTTGCCTCAAGCCCATGGGCCCATTTTGACACATTTAACAAAATAGTGTTTCATTAAAAATTGAATGACTCTATAGGCGTCTAATTCACATCATACATTCCTCATTAGTTGTACCTTAAAACGATACAAAGAACCGCCTCGTATTAATTAAAAGTTCATCAAAAATTTAGTTTAAAAAAGGAGGGCCCCTGCCATATGTGACCCTACGCATTTTAAAATCATTGTATATTTTTAATTAAACTGAGGTCTAGTTTAAATTTAGCTTTTAACTCTTACCCACTTAAAATTGTAAATAGATAGGTTTTACCGTTTACTTTTTTCGTAATCTTGTTTGTACTAATTACTGATTTATGTGTTCTAGAATTTTCGAACTGATGATCGAGCTGGACTCCGAAACGTTTTATATAGAGATGATACGAGTTTATGTGGAATTTACTTTGCTTCTAAAGTTCATGGTTTTCATTTCATTGCCATGTGAAATTCATGGTTTTAATTTTTGAAGAGCAGGGTGGTCCCGTGGCTAAAGTTCAGAGAGGCCCAAGATTAAAGCAGAGAGCTGCGGGTTCGATCCCAGCTATGTGCGCCAGTTTCTGATCAGAATCGGCAAGGAAACCAGGCGGTTATCAGAGAAAATTTGTAGCAGTGAGTTGCGAATGCAAACCCGCAACAAGCTGTGGATGTTCTGCAATGTTAAGAAATTGTAACAGGCCTACGGCCTAACAAACGCTGAAACAGCTATATTATAAGGAATTTAAAAGCAAAGAAAACGCCAAGAAAATTCACCATATCGATATTGAAAACGTTTCGGAGTCCAGCTCCATCATCAGTTCGACTAAACTAAAAATGAATAATTTTCAATATCGATATGGTGAATTTTCTTGGCGTTTTCTTTGCTTTTAAATTCCTTGTGAACTTGCGATATAAGCAGACTAATGATATAAGTAGCTATATTATATTAACGTTTTATCTCCAACTCAGATAGGAGAGTCAACAAATTAACATAACATAACATAACATAACATAGTGATGTCGGCGCTGAAGTGTAGGCCTGATGTGGCCTGTCACCGATTCTTTTCCTAATCATGCCTTGTTCATAGAAGATCTAAAATCGTGTCATTTGACCGGATCTTTTCATGACTTACGATAGTTTGAAGTAGCTACTAGACTTCCACTGGGTTCGATATTGTTTGTTCTTGTTTCAAATTCTAGTAACCCTTCAGGGACCTTGTATAGATCATGAGTATACTTGTATACTTCAATGAGGTCCCCACGCAAACGTCGATAACTGAGGCTTGGAAGCTTCATAATCTTCAATCTTTCTTCATAGGACTTGCCCTTCAAGCCTGGAATTATCCTTGTTGCACGTCTTTGAACATTCTCTATTGAATTTCTGACCTTTTCAAATCTCGGTGACCACACAGCGTTTCCAAACTCTAGACCCGAAATTATCCAGACCTCGAAATTATTCCCGTGATGGTGGCAAAAGATCATTACTCATAATTTCAGGTGAGGAATATTAATTTGCATCATTTGTTAATAATAAACTTCATTTGCAGAGGCGCACTGGACACCTGCCGGAACAACAGCATGGATCTGTTGCCACACCCCGTCACCTTGAAAGTGAGTGAATAAGTCAGGGTTGGGGTCCCAATAATCTGAATGTCTTGGGTGTTGGAGGTCTAGGATGTTCTGCCTTAAAACCAGAATTGGCTCGGGAGTGCTGGAAATGGACATTATTCATAATGTTATCAAGGATCAGTCAACGACTATACCCTACGCATAGGAACCTACCCATGATACAATATATGGACAGACTGCCACCACTTAATTGGGGCTTCTCGAAGGAAGATAGCCATTCCGTGTATTCGTATGATTAACTCAATTTGTTTATATATATAACGGTTTGTATTTCGGACAAAGGAATCAATGAACTGATAGTTTGCCCTTCGATGATTATAAAAAAATATGCCTGTAATATCTTTCAACCAACTGACTGTATGACCACATGCTGACAACAAAAAATAAATTCAGGCTCATTAGAAGTTTAGAACAAAAGAAGTCGACGTTTTGCAACTCGACGCAAAATTTTGTGAAATTGAACCTGATGCATGCTACTTTTTATAAAATAACGCCACCCTGTCCCGCTCATCTACCGTCTGCTGTATTATTCAGTTAGACGAAAAGAGGTTTCAGCATCAGCTGCTTCTTTGCGTATCTAACTTTTGTGCACCTTGAAGCGATATATTCGGGAGTCAACCGTTTTAGTAGTCGACTTTCTTTCATGAACGGATTGACGTCGGCCTAACGCGGTCCCATTCATAGTAGAAATGACGTAAATCTGATTAAATTTTTACCATTTCAGGACATTGCGACTTTGACCATCCGGCAGAAGCAGCGCTTCTTCGTAGACATGATACGTGCCAGCGACAACAGCTCATACATGACACGGAGCTCCGGAGCCCCGGTGCCGGACACGGCCATCTACCGCTGGATGAAAGGGAAACCTGACTACGGTAAATATCGATGCATTGGAATGGCCGGCGCGGACTTCGCGTTCTACGACTTTGACTGCAGTGCCACAGATCTCGTCGCTGGAGTCATTTGCGTCTACAGTGCATAACATTAATACATGCACTCTGTTGAACTGATTCAAGGAGGCTCAATTGTCTTTGAGTAAACTTCGTCAAAACTATCACGTCACAATATTGATTGGAGACAATGTTCTTTGCGTAGACTATTTGCATTCGTTTTTGCTTCATATTGATATTTCATATCAATCGTAATTACTCTCTATTGGCACTAAATTCAGCGTTTGTATCAGCAATGAATATGCTTATACAAATTATGTGTGTGCATTGTACATGTATTTTTTATTATTTTTCTAGTTTGTCATTTTGCTCCGATTACTTATCCATCTATTCATCTCCGTATTATGTTTGGCATGCTTCATCCAAAACAAAGATAGGCAATGATTCTGCCTGATGAAACATTCGTATTTACGTCGACTCCTAACATGCACGCACATATCATTATTGATATTTCTCATGATAAAAAATCTAAAGCCAATTGGCTACATTGTTCCCTGTTAAATTATTGAAGATGTCAAGCATGCACTTTTTTCAAAAATGAGAATAAAAAATAACGACTTTGCTGCTTTTTATGAATAAACATCAGATAATGACAAGAAGCTCTATGAGCGGTACCAAAACTATTGATATTTGTCAAACAGGTAGCTACACGTTTTTCCGTGTTACACGTTCTTTTTATTCTCTGTTTTGTTAAAATCACGATGTGTGAAGGTTGATGCTTATCTTCGTAGCAGCGCGGCATTTATTTTAATCAGGGCACATAGATGAAATGCCAGGAATTACAAAGCTTACTTTCACTACTGTTTGTAATGCCTGAGCAATCAAGGATAATGTGTATTCATGAGCATCACGTTTGAACCTGACTTTCATGGACTCGTTTTCTTTATACGTAGTGCCTGGAAATAAGCTTTGCATTATAATTCTAAATATACAAGATTCTCTTCACTTTTCTATAACTTCACGATCACAGCACAGAACATTGGTCAGGTTTGAACAAAGTCTTCAGTACTGCACGCATGCATGGTTGCTATACTGCGATTTGCTTTGCTTTCTGCACTGGTGTTGCAAGTGTAGATCATCCTGGTCTGCTTCCTTATAATAAACAATCCAATGAATACTACGGAATGTGCTGAATCTTGGGTTGCTAAGCAGGGTCTATCGGATCTCAGTTCGCAATCACGGTGTTCGCCACGAATTCAATTTTTTGCTTCATCTGACTCCAAACGATCTCAATATTATTATCAGTTAGTCGTCAAGGAGACATAACTGATTTACGCAAATTATTTACTTCATTCGTTTCAGTTTCTCAAGCACAACGAAAAATGACCATTAAATTTATTATCATCATCATATTTCTTAATTTTAATATGATAAAAATCTATTCTGACTCCTAAGAAGAGCTCTCTGGCTATAATACTTTCCATGAAAAGATACGGGACACCAAAATTTGTAGCTTTCTAATAGATTATAAAACAACTGAAATATCTAACTCTAAAATCAACCTTGCAGTTCCAGAAATTTCGACGCCTAGATTGAAATTTCTGGCAGACAAAAATTAAAAGGGGGAATGCGTATACTCTTCAATGTAGCTAGTGTAATACCATTTTTTCCGTTTCCAGTACATGCTGATTTTTAGCTACATTAAGGTGGACCAATTTTTAGAGATAAAGATTGCCTGAGGTTCAGTGCTCACACATTGTACAAATTTTATTTTAATAAACTAGGTGCATGCCATTATTAGACGGAGTGCTTTGTTCTGCTGGTTCTATTTGTAAGGAATTATCTCTGCGATCCCGGTACATGCTTATCAGTTACGGCATCTCTTGAAACTCAGCTCTACTTTGTGGCAGCTCCACTTTGTGGCAGCTTTACTTTGTGGCAGCTCTACTTTGTGGCAGCTCCACTTTGTGGCAGCTTTACTTTGTGGCAGCTTTACTTTGTGGCAGCTCTACTTTGTGGCAGCTTGTGGCAGCTTTACTTTGTGGCAGCTTTACTTTGTGGCAGCTTTACTTTGTGGCAGCTTTACTTTGTGACAGCATTACTTTGTGGCAGCTCTACATTAGGCAGCTCTACAATGAGGCAGCTCTATGTTGTGGCAGCTATACATTGTGACAATTTTACTTTGTGGCAGCTAATTCATTATATTACGGGTTCAACAACAGGCAGCAATTAAATAAGTGTGAAATTCTGTGTATTTATTCTCCTGACATATGCCTATAAGGAAACCGGAATGTTTTCGACTCAGGTATGAGAAGGCCTCCTTAGAATTTTGATTTACTCCTGTCGATCCATGTGCTAGTTCATGTCTTAATCCATTTGAACATATCCAGGTGAGTATAATTAAATTGAAATGTTATTGATCAATTTTAACTTATGGAGCCACGGTGACAGGAGGATAATAATTCTTTTAGTTCGAAGTGGAGAAGGGAAAGAATTGCAACCGACTTAATTATGGCAATGTATTTGAGTTTAATTAAACCCCAAAATGTACTGATCTTGCGCAACGAGGTTTAAATAAAATCCGATTCCAGAAACATTCATATTGATTGGTGCTGACAAATTCGCACCAACATAAGTTAGTCCAATTCAATGTTAGAGCACAGAAGCGGCAAGGCTACGTAGGTAACTGGTTTTTAGGCAAAGGTGACTCCCTACAAAGAACAAAGTCTATTTAATATTCAATTCGATAACGTACCTTACACCGATATCAAAATAAAGTGAAACATTAAACATCAGGAAACACAATATTAATACAACCCTAAGAAACACGACATATTAGGTACAGTATCAGCAGATACTGTAGGATTTAAACACGACACCAGAACATTATCTGTAGTTCTGCAGTTGCTGAATTACCCACATAAATCCTTTCACGTAACTTATAGGCAACTCCGCATAGAATCCGCACACTGCTACGGGATCGTCAACCTGCTCTCCTAATTCAACTTTATATTCAGCTCATTGGTTCCTCTGATCTCTTTCTTCATATAAATGTCTAAGAAATCCAGAATTAGATCCCAAAATATCCCCCTTTTCAGCGAAGTTAAATTCAACTTGAACTAACAGGAGACCTATAGACAGTACAGCAGCTAGAACATCATCTTCACCCTTGATGTGGGCAATTTCAAAGTCACACGGCTGCAGCGATAATGCTTATAACGCATTCTCCTATTGGAAATATTTTATTATCGTTCAACCATTGCAGTGGTGCATGATCAGTCCTTAATTATCATGAATGGCGCTCCGTACAAATATTTCCTACATTCATTTATTTACACCATAATAGCTAAACATTTCTACTCGATAGGGGCAAATTTTGCTAGCTGGTTTCGGTTTACGTCGATGACGCTACAGTTGCCTATGATCGTTAAGAGGATATCATTTGCAACAATTGCGCAAAGTTAAGCAAGATAGATTGCTCAGTTATTCGCAGAAACGAGACAGTACACTTGTATTTGCAGGACTGCCAATAACCTGCGCTTAGCGCTGTAAAAAGTGAAAAGATGATGGAAGAGAAGTGTCCTCCTATATTCTAAGTCTTTAAGGCCGAAATATAAGAAACTCACAAGAAATAGTTGAAAAAGTGGGCCGAAATGTAGGAAAACCACAAGAGTTGATCTTGTTGCGTAGCGATTACACTCGTTACGAAACGAGCTGGTGGAAATGAAAGCTCACCTGCACAAAACAGAAAAGAGCCATAACACACAAGGTACGGGGCGCAAAGAGGTAATCTCTGATCTCTCCAGCTAGAGCACTTGTGGGCTACTGGATAGAGAAGAAAACTTAACCTTGTTTGGCTTGGCATTTCCGATAGCAATGTTTTGGACGCTTCGTTTATTACTGATTGTTGTGCCAAGGCACTTAACGTCGTTGTGGATATAACGGTATGCAAGAGGCTGCGATCGAAAGGCGCTACTACCTGTAGACCGCTGCTAGTAACTGTGCGAGATACAGCCCAGGTCGGACCTGTTCTTAAGGCTTCGAGAAAACCAAGTGAATTCCCTGAGTTTAATTCAGACTTGGTTAAGAAGGATGCTACCCCTTTAGAGAGAGCGGATTTTCGCAAGAAATGACAGGAGAGAATCAGGTGGAAAAGCACGGAAAACCACGTCAACTACCCTCGCAATGTCAAGACAACACCGGCCGTACGCGGTCAGTCAGCGGAGCTGGAAGACGAGTAAGAAGTCATGTCCATAGATCCAGGCCCGTGAATAATTCATGAGGTAACCGCATACATCAAAGTAACAGTGAACACTCAACTTTGAAGTGAACACTCAACTTTGATCGCAAACGAGTGCATAAACATTATTTGTATTACAGAAATTCTCCCTAAAAATTACGGGGAAAAATTGTATTTGTTGAATTTCAGTTGTCAGGTTTGCTTGCCTGGTAGATTGTTGTTTTTTTTTCATACATGAATGAAGAGCAGTGCAGTAGAGGTGTAGCTCAGTGGGTTAGAACCTCTTATGGGGCCCAGCAAGTTAAGTTATCTACAGAGCATCAATCAGCTAGAGAATCAGTGTGGCGAGAACTTTCTCTCAAAGGCAAAGATAGCCTCCTTATCGATGTCGTGTATAGATCACCAAACAGTTTCTCTGATAACGATAAAGTTCTAAAAAGCCTTTTACCGAGCATGACTTTCCGCAGGTCACACACGTTCATCGTTGATGATTTTAATCATCCAGAGCTAGACTGGACAGAAGAATCTTCTCCAAGTGATGAGATTCACCCAGCATCCTTGTTCATGGAGTCTGTGATAGACTCCGTCCTAGTCCAGCACGTTACCAAGCCAAGCCATTAATGGAGTAAACAGACATCCAATATTCTAGACCTGGTGTTCGCTAGAGATGAATCAATGTTAGATGAGCTTCGTCACGATGCAACATTGGAATACAGCCATCACCAATCATTGTTTTTTCAGTATTAAGTGCTGGACAGAAGAGACGCCTCGGAAGAGAGAGCATTTAATTAAATTTTGTGACAGGAGACTATGATAGATTCCGTGAAGTGAATGCAGTGAATATTTCGTACTGTATTAAGGACATGAATGTGACTGAGTCATGGTCATTTCTCAAGGATACTGTTATTTCTGCAGTTGATGCGTGTGTACCTAAAATTAGGCTCGGTGGAGCCAAAAAATCAGTGTAAGAACAGTATAGTTCTAGCTAGACTGGAAGCCAATAAAGAAACCAACCAGCGTTATTTACAGGCTCGTAGCGATGCCGTCAATCGGGGCAATAAGAGACAGTCGTCCCACATTTGGTAGAAATGTAGCAGCTAAAGTGAATACTGGCGTAGAGTTCAACATTTTTAATATCTATGTAGCAAAGAGCAAGTTAAGAAATCATACATTTATTTCCTCTAAAAATCCCTGAAAAAAGTATGATAAGTGTCATTTTGGGAAAGTAACACTGTCTGTAGCAAAAAAACTTATTATCCGTATTAAAGAAAATTACTTAAATGGAAGTTGCAGGTGCTGGCTCAAAAACGTGGATGACGGAATTTGCGTATCACATTAAAAAAAATGGGTAACAAGGGACACCCCACCGCGGTAATAAGGGACACCTCTAAACATGCATTTACAGTGGAACCTCGATTAGCAAAGGTGCCAGTTGATGAAAAAAGTAATTAACAACAAAAAATTTTGATTACATTTACCTCGCTCGGTAAAAAAATTCATCAATTCCAATTCAGGGCAGTCGATCCCCGTCAAGGACTTGCCCCCCACCCCCCCAGGATCCCACACCAGGCAATAAGCCCTCTGGTGCCTCGCCATGTTGGCGACCGACAGCACCCTGTTGCACCCCGGACACCGAGGAACTCTCCCCCTCCCGACTCTCGCCTGTTCCTTCACCCATCCCTCCACACCGGCGCCAACGTTTCGTCCTCTAGCGCACCCTCTCACATGCCTCCCCTTCCCGACCCTCACCCTCCCCCTCCTGACTCTCACCGGCTTCTTCCCCCCTCCCTCCACACCGGCGCCAACGTCTCGTCCCCTAGCGCACCCTCACACATGTATTCCCCTCCCCCTTCCCGACCCTCACCCTCCCCCTCTCGACCCTCACCGGCTCCTCCCTTCTCACTCCACACCGGCGCCAACGTCTCGTCCCCTAGCGTTCCCTCTCACACGCATCGAGTAATTTCCTTTCGTTATCCATACATTACACCTTCCACAGTGCCTCGTGTCTCCTACTACAGGGTCCGCCATATTTTTGGCAACGGATGTTTGCTATATAAAAATAAATTTGTTTCTAGGAGACTTTTCTTTTATAATGAAGCTTAATATCATCTATTAATTCATCTAATTTACATTACAGAAATCTAAGGTGTCTAAATTTACTATTACTTATGGCAGGCAGTAGATAGAAATGCAACTGTAACCATTCATGAAAAAGGCGAAAGTAATTCAGTCATTGCAAAAAAGCTCCAAATTCGTCGTGAAACTGTGTGGAAGGTGGTAAAAAATTCAAGGCAACTGGTGAAACATGCAATCGACGTGGTCAAGGAAAAAAACGAAGTGCCCGAACAAAAAAATTGGTCAAAAAACGAGGGAGAAGTTGAGGAGAAACCCTCGTCGCTCAGCTGCAAAATGGGCTGCAGAAGCAGGAGTCAGTCAGACATCAATGAGTAGAGTCCTCAAAGATGACCTCAAAATATCCCCTTTCAAGATGCAAACAAGGTATGAACTAACAGACCGTCATGAACGAATGAGGCTCGAAGGATGCCAGCACATTCTGGATCTCAATGAGGATGGCATGCTGCCCAACTTGGTGTTCAGAGACGAGAAAATATTTGACATTGAACAAAGCGTTCACCGTGAAAATGACAGAGTTTGGAGTCGGGATGGATCTGTGGCAACCAGAACAGCAACACGATGTCAAAATCCCATGGCCGTGATGGTTTGGACCGCGGTAACCACCCCTGGGAGGTCTTCACTCGTTTTTGTCCCCTGAGGAGTGAAATTGAACAGTCAGCGATACATTTAGGACATTTTGGAAGCTGTGTTGTTACCTTGGGCCCGTAAACACTTACATGGGCCGTAGACACTTGGGCCAGTTAACACTTCCAATTGCTCACCATGGAGTTTTCAACAAGTCTCTAACCCATCACATGGCTCAAACATGATCAAAAACTGGATTCAGGGTCGCATCCCAGCGTTCAGTGGCAGAAATGAATGGCCCTCAAGAAGCCCTGGTTTGAATCCTCTCGACTTTTCTATGTGGGCTATTTTAGAGGGTAGGGCCTGCAGAACACCTCATGAATCTTTGGATAGTTTGAAGTCTAAATTGACACGAAAATTGGACTTGATCCCTCAAGAAATTCTTCGTGTCTCGTGTGATTCTGTGAAGCTTTTCCGCGTAGATTAGAGGCCGTCATTAAAAATAAGGGTGGTCATATTGAATAAATATGTCTGAGAATTTTTCAGGTAACTCTTGGCTACTAGCTCATCCAATAAAAAAAATGCACCTGTTTGTTTCATTTAGAAATAACAAAAAACATGAGTTGCCATAAATATAGCGGACGTGTACATTCGCTCCACCCGTCCATGTCCACTCATTATTCACTCTCGCACCCTCCGTCTCAACACTTATACCACATATACTGCACTAAAACCTCACTCGCACTTCAGCTACTCTATGCATGCGCTTCTGGTGGTTGGTCAGGCCGCCTTACATTGGCAGACCTTCCACATCCCTCAAACAAAATCACAAAAAATTCACTTCACAAAAAATTAATGCATCAACAGTCATCACAAAATTGTGCATAGAATGTTATAGATAGAATCGTGCACCGGGTAAAATTGAATGATAAGTAATTAACCTAAACTATGATTTATTTCTCCAAAAAATATGATGGTTGTCATTAAAATATTACTTTCTGTTTCAGGTATGTTTTTTACGATCTTTTTTGTTATAGTGAATCCACTTAACCCAATAAAATGGTGTGAAATTACAAGCCGTCCTGACAGCTTACAGATACAGAAAAAATGCTATAAGGCTGCTGATATGAAGCTTGCAGTGGACAAGGTCGTTTTAAATGTTCAATAGCATGTTCATGGATACAGTAATATCACATCAACAATACGGTAATGTATGGATATGGTAATCAATAAAGGACAAACGTGCAAAAATCACAGAAAATGTCAATTATTCTCCATCTACATCATCTAAAATGGATGAGGAGGACTTCAGAGTACCTACTGTTAGTAATGGATGACTGCACTTTGCATGCTTCAAACGTTTCAAAATTTAGTTTTATTTCAATTGTCCCAGACTACCCAGTTCCCAGAGCTAATTCGGCACGCTTATTTTACGTGTGGCACCTTACGTATAGCATATGGATTTTTCTCGGAGTTGCCTTACTATAGCCCTTGCAGAGAGCTTTAAAATGAGCCCAAATTTGTTTATGAAATGTTTCATGGTAAGAAGTTATTAACGAAGAACGCTCAGAAACGTCCCTAATTACTCCATTTGATAATAACCTATAGGCATGAGCTCGAAATTAAGCTAAAGAAAGCTTATAGTAGCGCATTAACTGATGAGGACTTGAACAGTATTTCAGCTATTGAGGAGCGCCCAGTCGGCACTAAATTAACAAGTTTGGAAATACGAGAAGAAAAGGTTCTCAAGCGACTGGTCGCACTAAATCCCAACAAGTTATGTGAACCGGACGGCTTCCACCCCTGATTACGGTAAGAGTTAGCAACCGTCTTAGCCGGCCCTCTGACGTAATTTGTTCAAAAAACATGGAACGAAGGGATCTTGCCGGTTGAGTGGGAAGAAGCTCAAATGACAATGTACACGGTGATGTAGCACAGATGAAATTGATCTTCATGCTTAGGTAATCCAAAATCTTGTCCGCAACTTTCCCATGAGGAACTATGTTCCTACGTGACAATAATTTAGATGTCATTCCTTTATCATTTCTCGTACCATCTCGTATCTTCCGGGCAATAGGATTGGATAACGAAATTCCTCTCTGTCGTCGCTGTTTAAGATCGCCGTCTTGACTCTTAATATACCCTCAGGACCTTTCACAACAGGAAGTGTCTTGGTGTAGTTTTCGTCTAAGCCATCCTTCTGAATGTATCTAATCAGTTGTGACTCTGCACGATGTAACTCCGACAAACTTAATTGCTTCCCAACGTGAATGAAATTCTTCTTGTCCTTCAGGAACTCTATAAATCGTATCCTTTGTGACTTTGTGACAAACCCACTCTGTGGGTTTGTTGGATCTAGGCCATTGATCACGAAATTTGAGCCAAGTTGGGCCCTCCCACCACCCAGTCAAGCAGGTCTTGATCGATCGATGAAGATTAGGGCGGATCGATGAAGAAATTAATGCAGATTCTTGCTCGATCGACAATGGCAAACCCCCATTTGGAGTGGGCAACGGAGAGGGCAATGTCGCGGGGCGCAACGACGATTATTGAGGAACTTTCTTTGCCGATTCAGCGAAGATCGTCGAAGTTTCTGTGCCTGATAATTTGTTGAATCGAATAATCTGCATCGATCGATGTTGAATCTCAAGTTGTTGTAGTCGAATCTGCATCAATCGACGTTGAATATTCATTGATCGACGCCGAATCTTCAGTATTCGACGTCAAATCTACATTAATCGACGCCGAAAATTCATTAATCGATGTCGAATTTATAATGTTGCGATGCTGATTAGATACTATTCGATGCTGAATATTAGCATTTTTTCACGCTCTACTGAATCGAATATAATGAATTCTACTCTTTTAACTGAACATAACTTTACACGCCAGTTGAATAAAAACAGACCAATTCACTACAAGTTACTTTCACTTTACATTCTACGCACTAATCTACGTAGAATTTGTTAAAATCCTATTAAGTTTTGCTTCTGGTAGAAACCTTTAAAATGACTTACGCGCACAATTGATATGAGTCAATAATGATTTTCAACGTTTATAAAAAAATTTTCATGATGAAAAGTTATAGGTATTTTATACCTGGCACCGTCCATACTAAATTAATAACATGTCTCAATTTGTTCATAAAATATCGGTAAAATGTCGTGCGATTCTATCCCAGACACCTGTTGAATAAAACGACCGTGTTAATAAAACGACAGTGGCTTTTTACTACTTTACTTTCGACAGGTTAGTCGACAGTTGAAATAGGAGTATTACTCCTTATATTACTGTTATTTATTACTCCTTTATTTTACAGCTGCATTTCCATTTTCAGTTTATGTTCCTGTTTTTACCTAGGTTCAATTTAGTCAACCTCGGTCAATGAGCTACCTCACTATGGCATGACATTAAATAAAGATCATATGCTAAGCATTAAGCAAGGAGAGAAACTTGATTTACTGGCCACATGCGGATCCCACCAATTTTGCTACCATAATATTGTCACTGCAAGAAAGGTAATAATGATCACACACTTACACGTGACATTTCCTAGTTTTCAATGGAATCATTCCATACATCACCAGTTGTAGAGTTTCCTGCAGAGGGACTAGGCTGTTCGACTTCATCATAAGTTATGGCTGCAGCGCCAGCTCCCTCAATATCGGGAATTGAAACGGTGGATGGTAGGAAGACAGG
The DNA here is from genome assembly GCF_000764305.2 of Hyalella azteca. Taxonomy (NCBI): domain Eukaryota; kingdom Metazoa; phylum Arthropoda; class Malacostraca; order Amphipoda; family Hyalellidae; genus Hyalella; species Hyalella azteca. The sequence continues at coordinate 36,796 of NW_025932267.1, read as the reverse complement.
ACTACGCTTACCGCTGCCTGATCCAGCAGGTGATGTACAAGAAATTACACCTGCAGTAGATACGGTCGCACGGAGAGGTGATGAGCCGACACCCGACAGAGATGCTGCAGCATCAAGCCGTAACTTTCTTCCTCCATCCCAATCCCGCGCACCTCGGAGTGCGGCCTGGATGTGGTTTACGAGCACTTCCCTCGTGTCCTTCATTTGCAATGCGGCTGCATCACCTGAAAATTGGTGAGGACAAGGTAATTCATTGGTCATCTCGACGGCAATCATAAGAAAGACCATAACAGGATGAAGGATTAAAAACTTTCTGATTTCGATGTAAATTCTGAGCGGTCTAACTATTAAAACAAGCAATAAACTTACAGAATCGTGTGGAATCTATCGGCATTCAATCGGTTTATTGCACGTTCAATTGCGTTCAGGAACAATATAGACAAAGCAATGCAGCAGTACTGTTCAGACGTGAAATGCTTAGCAGCTTCCGGACCTAGTATAAGCCCAGTAGCTATTTCCAATCAACGTCAGTTTTGAATGATCTGCTCAAAACGGCAGTTTGCAGATCTCCAGTGAACAAGTCACGAAAAATAAAGAAAAAATCAGCGACAGGCCATGGGCCTTTATATTGAGCGCCGAAACAACTATACTATGCTATGAGCTGATCAACATTATGAGCTTAAGAGGAGCATGCTCGTCAAAAATCTAAAATATGGACTCCGGTTTTTAGGCTCATTTTTAAACGTCCACGAACAGCGCCTTTAAAGAGCCCAAAGTTATGTTTATGCGTTAATTTGTTCGTTCACGACAGCCTTTGAAGCGCAAGTAGTACCTAGACCTTCAATGAGGACAAATTTTAAGTCTTTTGGCTCTCATGAAAACTTGAAATTTTCCTGAAAAATATGACTTTCACGCAACAACATTTAGAGGTGCACCATTCGATTTGTAAAGAACTGATCTAGCCATCATCCTACCATTTTTTCTGATTTATTTTATTTCTTTGGATTATATATTGAAAAATGGGGGGAAAAGGGGCCAAAATTAAAAAAAAAAAATAGAAAAATAGGTAAATTGCAAAAAGTGATCGGATGATTGTTTGATCATCCGATTTAGCACTATGGTCCGTAAAGACGCTATGGTCTTTACGAATCGAATATGTCTCTCCAATATGTCTTTCACGTTAATTGAATGAACTAATAGATTTTCACAGTGACCCCCTTTTATTCTTTGAATTGGACGTTTTCTCTCATCCTTTCGAAAAATTTACACGAACAAAAAAAGTCTTAGATTTCTGTTTTATATATGTGTACGAAGTTTTAAAATGATCCGTCTGTAAACAAAAATAAAATGGTGACGCTAATGCTCCCCTTAAACTGTGAGCAGAAACAATAAATCACGAATAAGGACGGTATCCCTAACACCAATACCCACCTAGAATTCGCGTGCATAGGAGGTGACTCCCAAATGCTTGCTTTGAGGCAGTTCTTTTCTCTCCCAAACCCGTAAAGCTGAAGTGAAGTGCCAAATCGCGTGACATGCAGCGCTTCAGCACTCTCCTCACCGTCATCTTCGAGTTGCTTCCGATGTAGGGTTGTAACTTTTGAATCTGTATGGTAGAAATTTTTAGAACTTCCAGTTCAAAAAGCACAATCTCGCTTACTGTTGATGGTCATTACCAAGCATTGAAATGAAAATATAGTTATTTATAAGTACGCATATGCATTTCCAAATGCATGTAGGCAGTATGTTTACTTTCATATTTATGTATGTCGGCACCATGTAAGCTCAGGTCCCAAACACATGTTGTATAGATTATGTTGGCTCGTTTTGTACCCACCAGGTTTGGATCCTTAGCAATATTATCCAATTCAGCCATTGAAGTGGCTGGCGCCTGCAGAGCTTCAGAGGCACCCACAGACTTCATTTCCGCTAAGGAAATCAGGTGACTCAGTTGCCTTTCCATCCTGTCCATTTTATTTGCTATTGCAAGATGATTTCTGCTCTGTTCCTGCTCGATACGTTCGATGCGTTCCATCCATTCCTCTGGGAGAGCCTCACGCCTGTTGGCATTCAGGTATGAGAAGAATCATTGTGTGTAACAGATAACATGTCAAATAATTATAAATTCTCTGAGAGAATTTGCTTATTGAATTAATTCCAGTAAACACTAAAAGAAATGTAATAAAACGGATAAAAATCTATTTTTGACTAAAGCTCTACGAAGAGTTTCTTTGAATTTTCCCTTACTAACAAGAAGCCTCAAAATAATTCTCACCTTGATTGAACGTCATCACACTCACTAGTGGTCATATTGTTTTCAAGTTTCTTCAACTTAAAGCTTAACTTACTGCTCAACAGGGCACTTCCTTGGTGCGGATGCGGGGGTGAAAGTCAAGACAGGTACAGGCGCGACCAACGGCTCAGCAACTTCGTCGTCAGCAGATGTTGACCCGTCCGTTAGGGTGTACATTTTGCGTTCGCACTTTGCGAAAGTAGCTGTAATAACAAATATCACGTTAAGAAAATTTTACGTTTCACATATATATCTGTACACATGGTGAATTCTATTTTAACTTTACCCCGTTTATGAAAAAATCTGGAATGTTGGGATCACTCGAAGGAATATGTACATATTTTCTTAAATAATATGCGATTATAAATTACCTTTTAAAGACAAAACTTCGAAAGAATACAGTGTCTCTGATGTTACACATCTACAATGAATTTCTAATTTTATTATCAAATATTACATAAATTAATTTTTACATTTTATTTTTATAATTAAATATGTATATATTAAAATTTTCAAAATTTTACGCTAGTGAGAAAAATTTCAGATCGATTGGACAGGTAGAAGTGTGTTGAATATCGACTATAAGATTTGTAGCAGACAGAAAAACAAACAACAAGAAGTGAAGTTAAAGAGAAGTTTTGTAAAAATACCCACTTGTATGAGAATAAATTTCAAGAAACACTCTGAAAAAAACCGACATATATGTTAATCAGTTAGCAAATAGATATTATACTCACATGCTTCAGTCAAAATTTGGCAGTTGTATGTGGGCCATTTTGAGTTGGGTTCAATTTTGGCCTGAGCTTTGTGGTGTGCACTTTTTGCTGGCCAGAAACAAGACTTGCTTTCAGACGAAGAGCTCCCTGGAGTTAGCCAGCTTTTAGGAATTACGGCGTTGGTGTTATCGCCAAATACAACCCCTATAAATTCTTTCATTTTGTTAACAGATATTAGCACAATGAATGAAGCGTAGGTTAATCTGACTTTGATTAATATATTCTGTAAATTTGGAAGAAGGGCCGAGCGATGATAAGCAGTTAAAGGCAGGAAGTGACTAGACCGCAAAGTTGTTTTCCCTGATAATCAAGAAATTATACTATCTACTAAATTATATTAGTAAAGGTTTTGGCAGTAACGGTGCTGGTAGTAACGCTCCTGGTAGTAGCGGTGCCGATAGTAACGCTGCTGGTAGTATCGGTGCTGGTAGTAACGATGCTGGTAGTAAAGTTGCTGGTAGTAACGATGCCGATAGTAACGATGCTGGTAGTAACGATGCTGGTGCTGGTAGTAACGATGCCGATAGTAACGGTGCTGGTAGTAGGTGCTGGCAGAAACGAAGTGACTAGACCGCAAAGTTGTGTTCCCTGATAATCAAGAAATTATACTATCAGAGAATGTTGCACAGTGATAGCAACAAAAGATTTTCGGTATGGTAAGAGCATCATTTTATATTTTATTTCAGTGGCTGACAAAACTTGACACTCTTGTAACTTTTTTACCAAATAAGTCCCGAGTATTCTTGAGTCCAGTGGCTTCTCAAAAAATGGTTTTGAAATTTTAAATATTTGTACAACCACTTTCACATTGGTTGCATGTAAACGATTAATGTCTCGCACTATAGCGACTTGATCATTTTTCAATCGTACAACATTGTCCCTGCATCACAGAGATCCACGTTTAATTTCACAATCAGGACGGATTCTCAGTGACTTGAATGACTCTCCCACTGATTTTTCAGAGGATGCCAGCGCTTTTCTCTCGCATTTGAGGAGACCTGCTGTATTGCAAGTTTTGTGAGGGTTGTCATTGATTAAGCTTATGTGACTTGCAATTTGTTGAAGTGGTTTGTACCCTGATCTGACTGCTCCTTTTATTTGAGATCCCAAGTAGGACTCAAATTTAAATGCTGATACTTTATCAAGATTACCATACTTGGAGTAATCATCAACCAGATGCTGAAGAGAATGAACATTGTAGCTCAGGAAGCCTAATCCATAAATTTTTACAGCTCCTTCAATGAACCTGAGCAACAAGTTCTTTACAAACTCCATATGATCTTCCTGATGGTCAGTGGTCAAGAACCTCATTGCGACAGAAAACAGAATGAAATTTTCATAAATATCTGAGGTGACAATTTCCTTTGAGGCCAAAATGACTTGCCCCAAGTATAAAAGGAAGAGCCGGTACTCTGATCCCTTCCAGTTAGCCAGGTGTGAAAGGCCTCCATCACATTTGCGGTTAAAGTCGGATGGCACATGGCTGCTCATCTCAATGCACATATCATCAAATTTACTTTTGGAAAAGCTTCCAAGATGGGCTTTTTTGGAACCTTTTTTACTGGACTTCAATCTTCTCAGCAAACGCTTCATAACACCTAAGTAGCACAAGTGCATAACATCAAGCACAAAACCAGAAACCATAGGGAAATTAATAGCCTGTAATGTTGGGATCTTTTCTCTGTGATGCCTAGGATCTAACCGTTTGTAGAAACTCTCATCAGTCCTGACGGGACATGAGTTTTCAAACATAACGACATGCCCTTCTCTGTATACACCAACACTTACACAACGCTCACAGCTGTGATAAGCAGTATGTGGGACAATTGATTTCAGTTCTGCGCGAACAGGAGCGTCGCAAATGAATGGACCAAGAGAAACAGAAAAAGTACCAAGACAGCAGTCAAGAGAGTTTGACAAGAGTTTCATGTCCAACAGAAAAGCTTGAAGAAATTCTTCACAGGATGGCATTCCCTTGTGATTGCTTCTATTTGAACAGTAAATGCCCACAGTTATGACATGACCAGGAAATTCCAGAGGAGATACTAGGATAGGATAGCATGTATATTTAATTGTATTTTCATAAAGCGGAATACCATCAATGTTTACAGAGAGGCTGACATGTTTCACACAGCCATCACAATACTCTCTTTCAATGATAGATTTTATACTGGACACCCAATTAAAGTGCACATATTCACCACATGCCATTGAAACTACACGTGGAACCGGTGCAGCAATTTCAGTAAATTTGGACTTGAGAGTCCTATATGTCAGTGGTAAAGAAGGAAAACGTGGATTCAACATTTGCAATAATCTTGTTATGGAGTCATTCGGTACTATTTTTTCCTGTACGGCCCACTTACATAATATGTATCCTAAATCATTTACACATTCATTGGGATCAATATTAGGAATATTTTGGCTTGTACCGCTTGAATGTTCACATAAATGACTGGATAGGCTTGTGCTCACATCTTCTGGCTGTGCTAAAGTTGTGGAACTTGATTCTAGTGATGTATTACTTGAGTCAGCATTACTACTATATGGTGAAGCAGCCGGGGTAGTGACAGGTGACAGAGATGGACTATTTTCTATTTGCTCGATTTCTGGTTGTTGACTTTCCAATTCATGATTCACCAAACACCTAGAAACTATTCTTTGTTGCTGCCTGAGGGACAAGTCAGCAAAAGGCTTTCTTGACGACATCTCACAAATGTAATTATTATGATCTGCAGTGGACTGAGTGGAATACAATAGAACCAATAATTATTAGTTAGATAGTGCAAATACTTTTGGAGGTGAATAGGCAATAGATTTTTCTCATTGTTATTATATCGTATATATCTTACTTATTGCTTTCATTTGTTATTTCATACAGTACCGTTTCTATGATACGCACAAAAATTAATTCAATCTCATTTATTCACGTGCTACGTTGCAATGTTAATTAATTTGATTTTGCACAAATGAGAAATTCCATTTCATGTTGTGTCTTTTTCGAACATACTTTGGCACCAGGCAACCCTCACTTTCGAAACAGTAACTACAGCAGCAACAGTAACATGATGTAAATGATGGGAAAATGATGGAAAAATTTTAGAAAAATGTTGAAGAAAAGATATAAAAATGATGAGAAAATGATGGAAAAATGATGAGAAAACGATGGGGAAATGACGGTAAAATTATGAGAAGATTATGGGGAGATGATGGGGAACTGATGAGAAAATGATTGGAGAACGATTTGAAAATGATGAGAAAATGATGAGAAAATGATGGGAAAATGATGAGAAAATGATGAAAAAAATATAGAAAATGATGGAGAAAAGATGGAAAAATGTTGAGAAAGAAATGAGAAAACGATGGAAAAATGCTGGAAAATGATGAGAAAATTATGGGAAAATGATGAGAAAATCATGGGAAAATGATAGGAAGATGATGGAAAAATTATAGAAGAATGATGGAGAAAAGAAGGAAAAATGATGAGAAAAGGATGGGAAAATGATGAGAAAACGATTGGGAAATGATGGTGAAATGATGGAAAGTTATGGAAAAATGATTAGAAGATGATGGTGATTGGGGAAATTATGAGAAAATGATGGGAAATTGAAGTGAAAATTAAGGGAAAACGATGAGAAAATGATGGGGAAAGTAATAGGTACCTAACTGATAACAATGAATGATAAATTAAAAATAGTTAATGATAATACTAATTGATAAATGATAATAATAATAAATGATTAATAAATTAAGAATACTTGTACCAGGAGTAGTACTACTGCATCACCTAACTTCATTGGTCATTGCGGCTGCCGTCCCTAGCTTAGGGGCTAGGCTGACTAGCAGTAGCACTTGAATTTCACTAGTAAGTTTATCAGGGGCACAATGTAACGCTACAATTTTGTTACAATTTCATGTATCGATGTCTTTTAACCCTGTTTCAAAATGGCAAGGCTTGCAAATTTGGCTTTATTCACTGAACGCTTTATTCACTGAGCTCATTTCTATCACAGATCACATCGTCGCAAAATACGTGAGCTCTCCTCCAATCACTCTCCTACTGACACAGTTCATAGTAATTCATATACACAGGAACATTACAGGATACGAAAGACCAGCACTTATTAGAAGGACAACTTAGCCCGAGTATACTTGTAGCTGCACGATTGACGACACTATTGGAAGTTAGTCATCGATGAGCACGACTAGCTCGTTCGAGCTCGTTCAAACGGATGTCGTCTCCATGAGACGAGTGCTCGCATGGCGGGAGCACCTCCAAACTTTATACTGCCTTCAAAAAACGTGAGCTCTCCTCAAATCACTCTCCTAGTGGTACAGTACATGGTAATACAAATACGCAGGAATATTACAGAAAACGAAACACCAGCACTTATTAGAAGGACAGCTTAGCGCGAGTATACTTGTAGCTGCACGATTGACACTACTGGAAGTTAGTCATAGATGAGCACCACTCGTTCGAAGTTCGTTTAAACGGATGTCGTCTGCATGAGTGCTCACGTGGCGGTAGCACCTCCAAACTTTATACTGTCTTCAAAAAACATGAGCTCTCCTCCAATCACTCTCCTAGTGACACAGTAGATGGTAATTAAATACACAGGAATATTACAGGAAACGAAAACGATCACTTAGAAGGAAACTTAGACTAGAGCACTTAGGACAACTTAGACTAGAGCACTTAGAAGGACTTAGACTTAAGAGCACTAGACGACACTACTGGACGCGAATGATGCATCTACACGACTGGTTCGTTCTTCGACAGTTCGACAAACCGAGCGTCGTCTGCTTGAGTGCCCGCGCGACGGTTGCATTATAAAACTTTATACTGCCTTCAAAAGAATTCTTCTTACTTACTACTAACACTACTAAACTGCATAATAAAACTTCCAAACTCTAAATTCGAGTGCAAATGGACTAAAGACAAGTCGTGACGTATCTCATAACTTAAAATTTCAGGCAATTCTAAAGAAATAAATTATCTAAATTAAAACTCATGTAATTATATTGAATTATTTTTAGATCTTTACACAATTACACAAATGATCGTATTTTGACACGAGATCATTAACAGTTTCCGAGTTATGAACTAAAATAAGTTATATGAACTAAAGTATTTGTTGTCGGTGCGACCTTCGTTCGTTATTCGTTCAAACGAACGTTATCTTAATGCCCGCGCCATGCTTAGCCCTCAAACTTAAACTGCCTTCAAAAAAATTCTTTTCAATCTCATATCAGTGCATGAAACAATTTTCAAACTATAAATTCGAGTGCAAGTGGACTATAGACAAGTCCCTACGTAACTCATTTTAGATAATGGTAACGGTGATAACATAATTAATTGTGATTATTAATCGGTAACATAATCAATTATTATGTGTTCATCAAAAGATCATGATTTAATTTTTAGCATATAAAATTAAAATGTATATTAAGTTCAGATTAATTAATGTAAAAGAATGAAAAGCTAACCGACAAGTTTGCAGATAATTATTTTTTTATTTTGTTTGTTGAGTTGCCTTCTCTCATTTACTTCGATCATCAGCGATAAACCCACAGTCGAAAATTCGCCGTGCATCTGTAAAGATTGTTCAGGGAAACTCGACTGCCAAACCATCGAGTGGGCGGATCTTCCGCGTTATGACATAACCCGCAATAATCGACTTCGTTGCCCACATTGCTGCTTGACTGGGAAGCTCTGCACGCGAGCAGTTCTAAGCACTGCACGCGAACAGTTCTAAGCACTGCATATCATCCTTTGACAAGTGACTTCCGCAGCTTTGTTAAATTATGTAACTTTTAGCTCACAGCATCTGGGGTTAGGTTTCAGATAGCATAGTTCTTTCCCAAAATTAATCACCCTATGAGTGGCTTCTCGACTGTAGTCTGTAGGCTGATTCGACACACAGGAGTGACAGATATGAACGGGTCGGTGGCAGGCATCATATTCACTGCAACGCTCCGTCCGGTTGGTGTAAAATTTTTCGCATATTGGCGAAAAACTGGGCTCTGCTACTACTATGTCAGGCTACTTTCTTGTGGGCTGATTGACTTAATTCAATTGATTTGATCTGCCTGGTGGCTTGCGGCTGATAATGTTACAGTCAAAAAGTTTTATAGGTTATGTTCTTGAGGGAATCCTGGGAAGGGATCATGATAGTCAATTGAAAGCACGGCAGACTCTGCAGTGGTGGTCATTGACAGAAGTGCAAAAAGCTGTATTGTGAGCACGGCCATAGGTTGCAAATTTTAACAAAACTACAACACCCAAAATAGCCTATATTTTTTTGATGCGACTTGTTCAATCTTAAATAACTTTAGTTAAAGACATGACAGCAAGATGTATGATAGTATGCTGTTCTTGTCTAAGTAAGTTTTGCATGATTTTGACATGGAAACCGACAAACCGTTAGCCTCTATTGCATCATACCGGTTGATGTCGCCTGGTATGGAAACTTATCTCTCTGGGAATTGTGCATAAGCACCATTTGAGGCATATGACATATAATATTTGACACTTTAAATAACCTATTATTCTGGCATTTCTGGGCAAATGGAATCAGAATGCCCAACTGTAAATTTCACTTCCCTGACAGATAGTGACAAAACAGACTTTAGTTGATGCTTCCTCAATTTAATTATTAAGTCATATATGTGGACAGGTAAAGTGTAATGCACCAATAATTGGTGTATGTCAGTTGATGTCTTGGTCTTGATGTTGCCTAGTTGGAAATTTATCACTCTGGGCATTGTGCATGTGCCTCATACGAGTCATATGACATATCAAATATTCTATTTTTTGGCAATTATGTGCTAATGGAATCAGAGTCGAGGGAACAATCGTCATCCATCGAGGAGTGAGGATGGAACGGCAATGTGGTTTGAGTTTTTCATGAAGTTATAAATTAATTTGAGTAATCAAAAGATTTAATTCCGCAACAGTCTTCGCAGTTTGGAACCTTGTCATGTAAGGAATTCTGCTGACATCATATCTTGGATGCTTGCATTGTTGAAAAGTGCCTATGCCTACAGTGCCTCTAAGAACTTAACACACTCGTACTGAGCAGTAAACTGGATTTATTTTGCTATATTTTAATTGACCATTATGTAAATTGTTGTTGAATTGTGAGCAAATAATGTTCAGTGTTCATCCATGATTGACGAAGAAGATTATCCGTTCTCACTACCATAAGGAAACAAAATCTTTACCATAAGGTTACTGGAACTGATACACGATTGCCTGACTTGTTTAAGGAAGAATAAAGCAAAAGAACGTTTCCATGATTTCTATCTAAAAATGAGGCAGAGTGAAATGACGGGCGTTGGCACGGCATCTTCTGCAGCCAGCAGCAACAACTAAACTTCAGGCAGCACCATATCCAAGCATGGAAAAGCTAGCAACAGCAACTTTCTTGGTTCCGACAAGTACAGTATATGTGTGAAGAAGGAGACAAGCAAGGAAAGGGCGCTACAATGCTAGATATTCTTTGTGTGGTAAAACTGTAAATGTGAGAATATTGACGATAAAACATTCAGCATCATCAGTGAAGATGCAGACAAAGAGAATCCACTACTCCACTACTTTCACACAAAACATGTAACAAACCAGCATCAAAATTTCTGAGAAGCTTGACTGAATTGGAGTCAGAGGTGCAGAGACTGACAGCAAAATTGATAGACGGAGACACTAAGGTGNTTCTTGTGGGCTGATTGACTTAATTCAATTGATGTGATCTGCCTGGTGGCTTGCGGCTGATAATGTTACAGTCAAAAAGTTTTATAGGTTATGTTCTTGAGGGAATCCTGGGAAGGGATCATGATAGTCAATTGAAAGCACGGCAGATTCTGCAGTGGTGGTCATTGACAGAAGTGCAAAAAGCTGTATTGTGAGCACGGCCATTGGTTGCAAATTTTAACAAAACTACAACACCCAAAATAGCCTATATTTTTTGATGCGACTTGTTCAATCTTAAATAACTTTAGTTAAAGACATGACAGCAAGATGTATGATAGTATGCAATTCTTGTCTAAGTAAGTTTTGCATGATTTTGACATGGAAACCGACAAACCGTTAGCCTCTATGGCTTCATATCGGTTGATGTCGCCTGGTATGGAAACTTATCTCTCTGGGAATTGTGCATAAGCACCATTAGAGGCATATGACATATAATATTTGACACTTTAAATAACCTATTATTCTGGCATTTCTGGGCAAATGGAATCAGAATGCCCAACTGTAAATTTCACTTCCCTGACAGATAGTGACAAAACAGACTTTAGTTGATGCTTCCTCAATTTAATTATTAAGTCATATATGTGGACCGGTAAAGTGTAATGCACCAATAATTGACAAGCACCAATAATTGGTGTAAGTCAGTGGATGTCTTGGTCGTGATGTTGCCTAGTTGGAAATTCATCACTCTGGACTCTGGGCATTGTGCATGTGCCTCATACTAGTCATATGACATATCAAATATTCTATTTTTTTTTGGCAATTATGTGCTAATGGAATCAGAGTCGAGGGAACAATCGTCATCCATCGAGGAGTGAGGACGGAACGGCAATATGGTTTGAGTTTTTCATGAAGTTATAAATTAATTTGAGTAACCAAAAGATTTAATTCCACAACAGTCTTCGCAGTTTGGAACCTTGTCATGTAAGGAATTCTGCTGACATCATATCTTGGATGCTTACATCGTTGAAAAGTGCCTATGCCTACAGTGCCTCTAAGAACTTAACACACTCGTACTTAGCAGTAAACTGGATTTATTTTGCTATATTTTAGTTGACCATTATGTAAATTGTTGTTGAATTGTGAGCAAATAACGTTCAGTGTTCATCCATGATTGACGAAGAAGATTATCCGTTCTCACTACCATAAGGAAATAAAAGCTTTACCATAAGGTTACTGGAACTGATACACGATTGCCTGACTTGTTTAAGGAAGAAAAAAAAGCAAAAGAACATTTCCATGATTTCTATCTAAAAATGAGGCAGAGTGAAATGACGGGCGTTGGCACGGCATCTTCTGCAGCCAGCAGCAACAACTAAACTTCAGGCAGCACCATATCCAAGCATGGAAAAGCTAGCAACAGCAACTTNATGGTGCGGTATTGCCATAGAAAAAATATTCAAGTGTGTGCATTGCGACAGTGATGTCATGGCAGTTTCAACCTTTGTAAATTACTTGGTGGTAGACATTATATATGTTCTAGCTTTGTTACTATTTTTACATGGTGTGAGGATTGTAAAAAAATGTTTTCAAGTGTTGTTGTAATTTTAATTACTGGTGTAAATTATTAATGTTTGTAATTAATGCGTTTCTAAAATGTATGCGGTAGGAAAATATCCCTGTCTCTTATACACATCTAGATGTGTATAAGAGACAGATCAAGAAGTGGTTCAAGGATTTTCACATCAATGTCATGGAATGGCCTAGTCAAAGTCCCTATCTCAATCCGTTTGAGAATTTCTGGCACGTACTGAAAATAGAGGTGAAAGAGAGACAACTTAAAAATTTGAAAGAATTAGAACAGTATGCCATGGAAGAATGGACAAAACTTAGTCTCGTTACTTGCAGGAACCTTGTTGACCATTACCTAATCGTCTACAACAAGTTATCGTGAGTAAATGCCATGCTATTAACTATTGACTGAAAAAATAATGTATTTTGGTTTCTAAATACCTTTTATATGGTTCATAAATGATTTACATCTGCTTTAAAGTTTTAAATAATTATTTTTTGGTCTATTTCTCATAATTTTAATGGGGGCAGTGGAAATGAGCATGTTCATTTTAAAGATAGAGGTTTTTTACCTGAAAGTTTTAAGCCTGGTCTGAAACAGCAAGAAAGGTGTGTGAATGACAGTTGCAAGTGCATGTACACTAATGCTGAAGAGGGCCACAGAACATTAACTATATTACACAATAGAATCATTCATTTACAATTGTACCTTAATGTGTGTCATGTTTTATTTCAGTACTTTTCGAGTGTCATGTGCATCTTATTTATCATCTATCTTATTTCCCTTTGTGTAAAATTTAAGTAGAGTACAAGTTAATGAAACCTTACTCTTGCAAGTCCATATGAATGCACTTTTGTTAGCCTGCATCCTTGATTGCTGAAATGTAAATTCTCTGGTTGCACCTGATTCTTTTATGATCTTCAAAATCCTGCTTAAGACGTCTTAATGAATGATTCGATCTTCTCCTCTGCTTGCTAATCCCATCCTGATGCTCCATTTCGATGAGTACAGTTCATTTCATCTTATTAAAATGTCACCATGCTGCTATTTGTGTTTGCTGAGTACTTAACAGATGTTTTCGTCATTCATGCTTGTTTATAAAGAATGATGGATAGTTTTCACTGGTTCTCATGTTAATCCTGTCATTTTATTTCACAATTTTCATTTGGCTTACTTGAAACATGTGTCCACCCTTGAATAACTCATGGCTTTGTGTGTTGACAAAACAGTTTTAAACATCCTCCTGATGTTGATATTCCTAGAAGGCTAGTTCTTATGAACGCATTTATTTGACGTTTAGGAGTGGTTGGTGTGGAGCTACAGTCTTCTTGATGAGAACCTAAGATCACTCAACCAACTCCTGGCCATCAAGAAAGAAGATAAAGGCATTCCACATGTGACGGAACCAGAATTCTGTGAAATATATATTTTTATGAGAATGTAGTATTGGCTTAACTAGTAAGATCTGACTTTATTAAAAGATTAGGGTTTTGATGTTGTATATTACGTTAAAATAAGACTAAGTAATGCAAGTGTATTTTTATTTAGAGACAGTGACATTCAATCTTTTTTAACTGTGATATTATTTTGTTGATTCTTAGGATTTAGTTATTAGCTTCTTGGGACAAGACTGAATGTTATAGCTCTAACGTGATTGGTTGAGCTGCTCCTGGCCTCGCGGCGGTGCACGCTTATTCCTCTAGGTAGTCGTGAACAATAGAGAGTTCGGTCACTTTAGAATTAGTTTAGGATTATTTGACTTTTAACTGTGATTAGTTTGCCAAATGAATAAAATTATGATTGACTTTATTGTATTGTATTATATTATATATATTTTTGCACTTAGAAAGTGTTAACAGTCTGTTTTGTGCTCTTTATAGGCAGGGTGTCATGTTGCCATTGTTTTGGTTCAGTCGCCCCTTGCGGGCAAGTGGAAGTTGTGTGCGCTCAGGGGTGCTGGGTTGGGGCACATCGGTTTTGACTCGAAATCAGGAGAGCCAAATCTGGGCTTCCAAGAATAAACTCCACCGTGGTTCTGGACATGACTCGTAAAGAGTTCCATTAACGGGCTAATAACGGCATAGGTGGAGTTCTTGGATAGTTCCAGATTTTTGCTGCGTTGGGCAGTTAACAGCCGTACCATTCGCACCCTCGTGTCGTAGAGGCTAATAACCTCTGCGCTCGAGTAAATTATCAGCGGCTTATTGGAGGCTCGTACCCTTCAATAGTCGTGCTTTTGGGGTGTAACTGCCACCCTGTTCCTGTGTGGTTGTCGGCATCGTGGTGCAGCTCGTACCTGTATCCGTGCTTTCCGTTCTTGTGTGGTTGTGGGCATAGTGGTACAGCTTGTACCTGTACCCGTGCTTTCCGTTCTTTTGTGGTTGTGGGCATCGTGGTGCAGCTCGTACCTATACACATGCTTTCCGTTCCTGTGAGGTTGTCGGCATCGTGGTACAGCTCGTACCTGTACCCGTGCTTTCCATTCCTGTGAGGTTGTCGGCATCGTGGTGCAGCTCGTACCTGTACCTGTGCTTTCCGTTCCTGCGTGGTTGTTGGCATCGTGGTGCAGCTTGTACCTGTACCTTTGCTATCCGCTTTTATGGTTCTCGACAGTTTATTAGGACTCGTCAACATTGTACCCCTGAAATTGAGACCCTATCTCCCGGAACTTTTGGACTTATAGTTAATAATTAATTGTGTGATTTGTACAGTGGAATTTGTGTATCGCCTAACCCAGTTAAAATTTAGGGCAGGGAATAGAGCAGGCCCCAGTTAAAATTTAGGGCAGGGAATAGAGCAGGCCGTCGCCGGCTGCTGAGCCGACGTAGGGACGCGACAGAGCCGCGATAGAGCAGAAATGTCCGCATTAGAGACGATATCGCCAGCCGTGTTGCAGCGCTAATTCACCTCTGAGTACCTGCCTAGGTGTGCTCTGTCCTGCCGACACGCAGCCCTCACTGAGCACCGCCTGCTCAAACCAGCCCAACGCCTGNCACCCTTTTTTGGATGCACTTAATCTAAAGTAATACCATTGATGTTCAACATTTATTGTGTGACATAGTCTGCTTATTCATTCCTGTACTTGGCACCTATTTGTTTCTATTTGCTTGCCACAAACCACTTGCTTTCCAAGTGTGTGCTGGGCTCTAGGCAATCCTTAGTTCTCCCAACAGCCCAGGAAATTGTAAGATGGCTACAACCCTTTAGGCATACTCCCTGCCATAAGGTAAGAGTGATGGTGCAGAGTACAGCGTGGAGTGGGTGTGGTGTGCTTGGGTGTGGTATGTGAGAGTGTGTGACTTGGTCCACAAGCCACCAGCATTGATCTCCATCCTTCCACCAGCAGTTAAGTTCTGCCCTGCCAACAATAACTTTTTGGCTTGTACCTGAAGCCTAATCAGGAATTGTTAATACTTTGTTTATGGTTGTTAGAACCATATTTGGCTGGGACAAATGTCTTAGTAAGGCATTATCATTATCCTTCTGAGGAGGCCATGAATAACCATTTTCACTTTACTACTAGTTTGTAGTTACTCAAACCTACAAGGCTGAAAGGGCTCCATGGCCCACCCATTAAAGCACTTTACTCAGACCACTGATTGTGCTGAACTAAACTGTTGCTAGTTTTTTTATTCTTACCACATCGCAGTTAGTAAATTGTTAGTGTTTTCCATGTTTCATGCCTTCCTGAATGTGACTCTTTCTGGCCACATTCAGTAATTGATTCTGTGTCCACAGACTCAAGAGCTACAGTCTGGCATATTTGTGCGGGCTTACTGGGAACCGCTACAACGTAAATTGCTTAATAAGCTGCTAGAGGTTAGACAAGGTTGCAAAAATTGCAGAATTAATTTTGATATTAAGGAGATATTTGGTGGTCACTTATTTAATTTCATGTCATTGTGATAGATCTTGAATGACTGTAGGTCAAGTTAGATGACCAAGTAATATTTTGGTAACTTTAAAATGCATGGGTATGTTTTAGGACTTTAATCAATGTAAGTTTTTTTAGAGGTTTGCACTACGGTATTCATATGTTGGATGACTAAATTTGTTTAAGAAGGCTTAATAGATGCATTTTTGGTAGCTTCTATCCAGTATTATTGCAGTCTGAAATTCAAACATGGAATCATTTTGATGCATTCTTAAGTTTTCTTTAAAACCCATTTTATACTAAATTTTTTAAACCCATTTTTTACATTAAAAATCCCTGCCTTGCTGGTAGGTAGGCAGCTACCCCAGGAGGTCAGGTACCCATTGCAACCCTGACTCAAACCTGGGGGTTCTGATTGAATCCTGAAAAACCATAGGATTAATTTATACTCATGAAAATGTTAGCTACCCTCATGTGAGTATTGATTGACATAAATATTAAATTTGTCTGGAGATACATGTAACTGGGCCTTTTGTTTGACTCCCCAATTTTGGGATTGAAAAATCACATGAACCTCCTCAGAGATATTTTCATCAGGAGGACCAACGTGATGCAGGCAATGTCAGCATTCAGCACATCACTGGGAAGTAGATAGAGAAGTATTGCTTAAATTTTACAAAGCAGTAATAAGAATTAAGCTGGAATATGGCTCCATGTTTTATGGGACAGCAGCAAGCAGCTATTTAGAAAAGCCTAATACAAATTAGAATGGATGCCTCAAATTAGCCATTGGTACAAGGAAAATATCTATAGTTTCACTGGAGGTTGAGAGTGGCGTTCCTCCACTGAGGTTTCTTTATTAGTTAAATGCAAGCAGGGACTGCCTTATGTGAAGAACGCTACTCTTTCCCCACTTTACCAAGCCTTCCCTATTCTCCATCATAATCCCGCCTGCAGAAGATGGTGTTTTGTTGAGTTGATTTGCACAGTAAAACATTTTTGCTTTGGGTGTTGAGCCATGGGAAGCTCCAGGCTGCTTCCACACCCCCCACTTAGCATTATAATCTCGTGTGTGACGCAATTTAGGGCATGGTTACGATGACTAACCTGGGAAAAAATACTGATTTGTAATAAATGAATACTTGCCCACAACCTGAATGTAGTAGTAGCTTCCAATTTTGTGTTGCATAATTCAGTTTGTTACAATATGCACATGCAATTAATACTGTTATGCATATACCATCAAACAGGGTAAGAGTGTTGGGCGGGGTAAATAGGGACATTCGTCCCACCTTTCATAGAAATCTTGTAATCAAAATATTGCCAAACTAAAAATAGTGACATAAAGTTGAACATTTTTACTATCTATGTAGCATAATGCAAGTTAGGAAATCACACATTTACTACATTTAAAAAATCCCTGAGAAAAGTAAGATTTGGATAATTTCTCTGCTAAGGCCTGTAGCAAAAAAAAAATATTTATTGAATTAAAAAATTTTAATTACATTAAAGTTGCGCACATGTGTTGGCTTGGAAACAGGATTGACAGAATTTGCCTATCTCATTCCAAAAAAACTATAACTCAGTACTCACTGCAGTGAGTGACAGAGAGCGCATTTTCTCGTCTACGAAAACTTGAGGTCAGGGACAGACGGACAGAGAGACAGACAGACAGACAGAGGACATGGCGAGCACAATAGTGCATTTTTTTCAGAAATGAGAAAATGTGCTAAAAATGGCAGCCATTTCCACAGGATGGGGTAATAAGGGACACCCCCCCCCGGGGTAATAAGTTTACTCCCCTAAATATGCTTTTACAGTAGAACCTCACTTAGCAAAGGCTCCAGTTAACCAAAAAATCAAGAAACAACAAAAATTTTGATTACATTTACCTGGATCAGCAAAAAATTTCACTTAAGAAAAAATTAATGCATCATCGGTCATCACAAAATTGTGCATTAGAATGTCATAGATAGAATTGTGCTTATGGCAACATAGAATGAATCTAATTAACCTAAACTATGATTTATTTCACCAAAAAATATGATGGTTGTCACTAAAATATTCCTTTCTATTTCTATTTTATTATATTATTGTACTTTTACTTCATTTTTATTTTATGTTTTTCCTCATTTATTTATTCATTAATTTTTTATATGTATGTGTTTTTCTTATTTTTTATTTCTTTTTAGCTCATTTTCTCATTTATGGAAAAAATGCACTATTGTGGTCATCATGTCCGTCCATCTGTCTGGCTGTCCATCCATGACTTCACGTTTTCATTGACGAGATTATGCGCTCTGTCACTCACTGCAGTGAGTACTGAGTTATATTTTTTTCATGTGTGTGTTTGTGTGTTTTTTTAGATTTTAGAATATTTAGGCACCAAATAAACCCTATTTAGGCAAGAAGCTTCATAGACCATTTTCCAGTACTCCTATAAGCATAATAAGAAGATGAGACTTATCAACACTCTGAGCTATGAGGGACATGGAGGACGACTTCACCCTTGTGACAACTCCGTGAGGTACATGGGGGACGCTCCTTCAAAAAAAAATTGTTCAACAACAACATAACACACTAAAATGTCTCAATATCCTTGTCACGTTGCAGAACCTACTGGCAGGGGGACCCTATCCTAGCCCCACTCAGAACTTGTTACCTGTATAAAAATACAGCTACCTACTATCACTCTTCATTTATTATCAGTAATGTTGTATCCTTGCTTATGCTAATTTTAACAAACTATAACTAAAATTTGTGGGAAACTAACACTGTACATCCTATTCATATAATTTCTACTGGCATTGAACTGAATGCCAATTTGAGTAGAACAGAAGCATCAAGCGTTCTCTCCAGGTGTCACAGGACAGTCATTTATTTGAACTTTTATGCATAGGTTATAGGTAGTTCATTGCTATGTATAGGATGTGACTGCTCTTTGTAAAGATTGTTGCTGTGCACCTTATATTCATTATTAATCTTTGATCTATCAGAAACAAGCCCACAGGAGTTTGGTTTCTTGTAAAGTATTAAAACACTTATTGTCTCAATTTGCTAGACCAACTTGGTCTTAAGAAGCTCCAGGCTGTGCTGCCCAGGCTGGACCTTCAGTAGAGTCTACAATCTCATGTGAGGCACGGTGCAAGGCATGTCAATAGTTACTAACCTGCGATGAAATATATGTATATTTTTCAAACTAATCTCTTATAGTGTTCTCATTGTCTGTACTATCTAGTTGCAGCAGTCTCTTCATGTGCCTGCTCTTTTTGTTGTGTTTTATCTGTGGTTCTTTGCCCACAGTCGCATGAACTCTGAACACAATCATCCTGTCAAGGGACTACACTGGACAAGTCTCCAGAGCTTCTTCAACTTCATATAAAGAAAAAAAGGGAAAGGCTAGACATTTATAGGTAGTTTATTGCTATGTATAGGATGTGACTGCTCTTTGTAAAGATTGTTGCTGTGCACCTTATATTCATTATTAATCTTTGATCTATCAGAAACAAGGCCACAGGAGTTTGGTTTCTTGTAAAGTATTAAAACACTTATTGTCTCAATTTGCTAGACCAACTTGGTCAGAAGAAGCTACAGGCTGTGCTGCCCAGGCTGGACCTTCAGTAGAGTCTATAATCTCATGTGAGGCACGGTGCAAGGCATGTCAATAGTTACTAACCTGCAATGAAATATATGTATATTTTTCAAACTAATCTCTTACAGTGTTCTCATTGTCTGTACTATCTAGTAGCAGCAGTCGCTTAATGTGCCTGCTCTTTCTGTTGTGTTTTATCTGTGGTTCTTTGCCCACAGTCGCATGAACTCTGAACACAATCATCCTGTCAAGGGACTACACTGGACAAGTCTCCAGAGCTTCTTCAACTTCATATAAAGAAAAAAAGGGAAAGGCTAGACAGCCCGCATTGACTTACTTGTGACATTGACTTACCTGTCATTCAGCCTGACGAGCTAAGATAACCAGAAACTTGGCCTTTTTGCACAGGCCAGGCTACCCCACAAGGTAGATGTAGCAGAGATTGAGGGCAGACTCATTACTCTGTAGTCTTCCGTTGAATGCACTTCAAATTAAAAATTTCTCCAAGTCTGTTATATTTCTTCAAGTCTGTTGTTTCCAGCTCCTGCTATGAATAGCACTAATAAAAGATGATGCATTTATATGTCATTACTGCATCCAATTTTTTGTAAGCATAACTGACATGCATGAATTTTTAAAATTGGCAGCATCTATAGGGCAAAAAATGGCAGCATAAATTTGCCCTAAATTGGCGGCATCTTGGTCCACTTTCCAGTCAAACTTTTCTAATGCACTTCTTTGCTATCATGATATACAATTATACACTCTCATACTTCCAATATTTTATAATTACTATTAATTGAAAGAATTAACATATGCTTAATTCAACTTTTCATAGAAGAATTTTTCATCTTTATAAGGTATTTTAACTCATTTAGTGTGAAAAGTTAGTTGCAACAGTTCAAAAATTCAAAAGGTTTTGAAGAACTCCTCATAAGAAACATGAGTATGTCAATGTCTGGAGATGGAGAAATATTACGGCGGGTGTGGGAGGGCCGGGTGGCCACATGCATCAAGCTTGCCGAGGAAGATCTCAGCTCGTATGGTGAACCTGACCCGCACTACCTCATGCTTCCTCGCGTCTCTTACTTCCCACTAGTTCTGGAAAAAGTAAGTGCTCAAACTATTAAATAGAAACCAATAAATTTTTTTTAGAAAATGTATTTAAACCATTCAGCTTCAGCAAGAACTTGGATGTTCTGTGTTCTGTAAACTTTATTCTTGAAACATTTTTCTTAATTATTACTTCTTATTACTAATTATTTGCCCATTTGAAGTGTTACTGATGAATTGTTCTGTGCAACTTTTTCCTACAGGTACGAAAGTCATTTCAAAGGCATGTGTCTCCTGAATTTCGAGATCATGAGATTTGGCTTGAGTTTGATGGGATTCCCTTGAAAATGTAAGTGACTGTGAGTCAGTGATCCAATTTTTTGGCATATAAAAAATATACTGTAAAAAGAGGCTCATTTGAGTGTTTTAATCCATTTTTGAGCAGGCAGACTGGGATTTCTTGACTTGTTTTGTACAATATTTCTGTTTAATTATGATAATAGAA
Source organism: Hyalella azteca (assembly GCF_000764305.2). Lineage (NCBI taxonomy): Eukaryota > Metazoa > Arthropoda > Malacostraca > Amphipoda > Hyalellidae > Hyalella > Hyalella azteca. The sequence continues at coordinate 15,443 of NW_025932267.1, read as the reverse complement.
ACAAAACAAAACCGTGCTTGGTATGACATGTCTACCTTGCCTGGCAGGCAGTACCCCATAGGCGTTCTTTGTGATGTACTCAACACTGAAGGTCAAGCCCCATGGATGTTACGTCTCCACTTCTCCAGCCCTCCTGCTTCTCTAATTAGCTTGCCTTGTGGGTAAGTCTTATCTTATTATTGCTGATCCTGTGCATAGCTCGGGCCATACTAACAAAACTTGCTCAAGTAATTGTAGTGACTAAAGTGCTCCATGCAGCCAAGTACACTTAGCAGCTGGTGTTTAGTCATTGGTTGGTGTTTGGCTCGAAAAACCATCAATAATTATATAATAGGCTGATGAGAGTTACAAACTCATAAATATTTTTGATATTTTAGCCCCAGGTTAGATCTGAACCTACTTTGTCTCTGGCAATCACATGATAATTTTATTCTTGGAAAGGAGAATAAAGCTACAGAAAGTGTTTGCTATACCAAATAATATTTGGTGTCTCAAGTATAATGGCATTGATGGATTTTGTGAAAGATTAGGAATTAGCAGAATAATAGCTTAGTTTTTCTTTGTTTTCATGAGCTCTGTTTTATTGTGTTTTTGTTTCAAAANAGCAGCTCTGGCAGGGTCTTGTCAATGGTGAGAACGGATCTTTCTGTTTTTATCATCCCAATCAAGTAATGCTTTTTACTTTTTAATGACATTATCTCTTTTTTATCACTTGCAAGCATCATCATATATTTTCTATCATCACACTTCAAAACACCATCATTGTGAAAGTGCTTTTTGTATACTTGATCACAGTGAAAGAACCATTTTCATATTTACCCATCACAGTTAAAAAGTGTTTACTTGTTTACCACTGCAGTGAAAAATGTATACTTTTTAACTCAAAGTGAACGTGTTGTTCTTTGCCGAGGCTGTATGCTGTTGTGAGGACTGCTTGCTCTGTGGACATCAGGGGAGACTTTCCATGGCCTGTGGTAGTGATTTTAATTTCTTTCTTATCCACATGACATTGTTTCATTTTACCCACATTGTTGTGTCANAGACACTAGGAGACTGCCTCCTGCCAGGTAACACACGCCCCCTACTCCTGCAACACCTGCTGCAGGAGACACTAGGAGACTGCCTCCTGCCAGGTAACACACGCCCCCTACTCCTGCAACACCTGCTGCAGGAGACACTAGGAGACTGCCTCCTGCCAGGTAACACACGCCCCCTACTCCTGCAACACCTGCTGCAGGAGACACTAGGAGACTGCCTCCTGCCAGGTAACACACGCCCCCTACTCCTGCAACACCTGCTGCAGGAGACACTAGGAGACTGCCTCCTGCCAGGTAACACACGCCCCCTACTCCTGCAACACCTGCTGCAGGAGACACTAGGAGACTGCCTCCTGCCAGGTAACACACGCCCCCTACTCCTGCAACACCTGCTGCAGGAGACACTAGGAGACTGCCTCCTGCCAGGTAACACACGCCCCCTACTCCTGCAACACCTGCTGCAGGAGACACTAGGAGACTGCCTCCTGCCAGGTAACACACGCCCCCTACTCCTGCAACACCTGCTGCAGGAGACACTAGGAGACTGCCTCCTGCCAGGTAACACACGCCCCCTACTCCTGCAACACCTGCTGCAGGAGACACTAGGAGACTGCCTCCTGCCAGGTAACACACGCCCCCTACTCCTGCAACACCTGCTGCAGGAGACACTAGGAGACTGCCTCCTGCCAGGTAACACACGCCCCCTACTCCTGCAGCATCCCCAGCCGTGTGACGTTGACGTAACTTTGAATAAACTTATAAAATAAACTTTGTTTAAAAAAATTAAATCTTTATCAATATTGTTCCGACATTATTCACCAAGAGGGAAACATCCATAAATTCCCACTAATGACTATATTGCTTAGCTCTGCTCGGCTTTGAAATATAGCCCCTTCATTTATTTACCTTGATATAAAATATATTAAAGGAAGTCTTTGCCCCTCACACTATCTGAATATTTTAATAATTTTACTGGCTCTCCATTGTCAATTAATTTTGTTATATCCGCTCTATTTTTTTGTGCTATAGGTACACATATTTCTTTGTGTGCCAGTGTGTGCTGTTGTTGCACTCACCAGTTTTTGTGCTATAGGTACACATATTTCTTTGTGTGCCAGTGTGTACTGTTGTTGCACTCACCAGAGTTTTTATAAGAACCTGGTTTTGTGTTGACGAAGATCAAGTTTTAGTTTTTATTTGTAGAAGAAATGTGATTATTCAAAGCATCATCGAAATTATTTTTATTATCATAGGTATCATCATTATGCTACTATCAATAGTGTATTTCTCTTCTATTTAATTTATTTTCTGTATTTCTATATTTCTATTTTTCTAATAGTCTATTTCTCTTCTGAAAGTGAACAAAACGACCTTCATCATTTATGTGTTGGCCAAAGTTGAAAAATGAGTAAAGCATATTTCCACGGTCACCTTCCTGTAAAATATTAATTCTGTACATATACATGAGTGAGTATTTGGGCATATTCAACAAACGAAGATCAAGAGTAAGGAGGTATGAAATATCTTATCTTTAATCTGTATTCAATGGAAGAAAATAATTAGCAATTTTTGTTCTAATTTTCACGCCTGGAACGCCATTTTTTGATACGAAGATTTACGAGTTGCTTGCTTTCGGCTCTTTTCATGTCAGTTATGCAATGGAAAAACTGCTTGTAAATTGTATATTTTTACGTTTTACAGGCCATGTCTACTGCATGGAATTCAATTATTTTGTTGGCCACGTGTCTACTACGTGGATTTATCCCAGAAAAGATTCGCGACGAGTCAGACAACTACATGTAGCGGTTTCAGCGTTTATTAGGCCGTTCTTTAACATCGCAGAACATTCACAGCTGGTTGCGGTTACGAACGCGTAACTCACTGCTCCAATTCTGTTTTGCTCAACAGCCTGGCGGTTAAGCAAAGAACTGACCAGAAACTGGCGCACAGAGCTGGGATCGGACCAGCACCTCTCTGGTCTAATCCTGGTACTCACCGAACTGTAGCCACAGGGCCACACTCACAGTACTGGGAATGACCAATGTGAGCGCTACAACGGGATCATTTGAAAGGCGATAGCTCTGAAACTAGAGGCTCTCAAACTAGCTGTTGACTATTGGGAAATGGTATTGCTGGACGCATTACACTCAGTGAGGTCTCTGCTATCTACCGCTACGATTTCAACTTCGCGCGAGCGTTTTTTTTTAATTTCCAAAGACGGTCAACTCACGGACGTTCCCTCTTATCCTGGCTGATGACACGCGGACCGGTCCTGCTCCGCCGCTACGTTCGCATAAACCAAGCCACTTGTTAGTAAGTAAACTTGATAGACTGCAATCCCACCTTCGCACATGTGGAATACCGAGACGGGCGAGAGTCAACTGTATCGGTACAAGATCCAGCTCCATGTCCTCAAAAATCACCACTCGAGAAACAATCTTCGATCATTCGATGGAGAACGGAAATTACCGTGAGCAGCTTGAGATGACTTGACATTGTCAGGATCTCACTCCCAGTCCTACTGAGTCATCCCCGCAACCTGCACCACCGCAGGATGTTGCACACCCATTACCCGTGTCTTCGGAGCCTTGCAGCGAGAAGAGAAGCCAGCGTCTTCTTTAATCCCAAAGTCAACTCGTACACGAAGACCTCCTGAGCGTTATGGTTATGAATAGACGAAGAAGCGAATAAATAAATACTCTTCTTGTAATGATGGTCACTTCTATGTTGCGTTATATTAGTTTGTAACTTGTGACTGATAGTTTGTTTTTAGCAAAAAAATTCGGAATGGGAGAATGTCGTAATAAAGAACAACTAGTTTTACTACGTCACATCAAACGTAATGTGGTGAGAAACCGACGTTTGTTTGCAGTCTCTATGTTGTATCCAGTATGAACGGATATCTCTTTCCTGTTGTATAATGCACATGTACTTTCTAAACCTTAGTCTCTATTAAATGCTGCTTTTGTTATTTAATGTTATATTGTTCTGTGTTGTGTTGATAAGTATCTTATATCGGTTATTATTCTTCCAGGTAACTAGGCATTTGTTTAATAAAGCTTGGATTACCCAAGTTTATTGCCTCCCTGATTCCTCATCACTCATCATAGATTCATAACTGTTCTGTCTGACAAAATTTATTTAGCAGTCAAGGTATCGAACTACAACAAACTCGTCTCCAAAACAGAAATAATAATGTACATGACAATGGAAATAAATTTTTAGATAATTTCTTGTATTTCGCTACGTTTATGCATTCAAATTTCCTATGACCAATGCAAGTACAAGATTGGAAATTCCCTACTTCAGCGATTTATTTTTCCCTTGAACATCTACGAGATAGCCACGATTTCTCGGGTTATAAAACTTTACGCCTCCATAATATGAAGCGACAAGCCCAGAGAGTAATGGTTGTCTACCACTGAACGTTACATCGAATCATCACTTCATACTCTGATTTTAGCTCAAACTGTAACTTGCGGACAACGGACTGCGACCAACCAGCCCAGGTCGCCAGTGGAACTGCATGCATCCTGATGTGCACCACCAGACGGTCACTGTTCGCTCACAACATTGGAGTTAGGTTTCAGAAAGCATAGTTCTGTTCCAAAATCTATCGTCCTTCGACGAGCGACTTCCGCAGCTTCGTTAAATTACGTAACTTTTAATTCACAGCATCTGGGGTTAGGTTCCAGATAGCATAGTTCTGTTCCAAAATTTATCGTCGTACGACACGTGGCCGTTCGACCGTAGGCTGATTCGACCCACGGGACAGATACGAACGGCTCCGGCGCGCTCCGTCCGGGTGGTGTAAATTTTTTTCGCGTATTGGCAGACGACGCTGGGCCATACGACGTCAGGCTGTTTTCCTGTGGGCTGATTAGTCTAATTCAATGTATATGATCTGTCTGGTGGCGTGCGGCTGATAATATTACAGTCAAGAAGTGGTGTAGGCTATGTTCTTCAGGGAAGGGATCATGATAGTCCATCCGAAGTACGGCAGTGGTGGTCTCCGACAGGCGTCCCGGCGTTAACACCGGTGACGTACGGATGGGACCAACCGAATCTACTGTTCGTTAATGTTCAACTTCACATTTCCGGTCTGATAGCTACCTAGGATTACTGATGTACTTCTCAAGAGTTCGCTTGTTCGCCCGTGCATTTTATTTTTAGTACGCTTTTACTAATGGAACTTTTGACGACTGTTAATTTAGTTACCATGCTTTTTCGCCATCTCGTTGGGGTAGCTTATTTGTGTTGCCTGCTCGCCCGCAACACTTTGTTGTGTTGATATGCATCTTATATAGGTTTTATTCTTCTAAACTAGGCCTTTGTTGAATAAAGCTTGAATTACCCAAGTTCATTGCCTCCCTGATTCCTAAACACTCATCGTAGCTTTGGAACAGTTCTGAAAAAAATTCTTAGCAGTCTAGGCATCGAACTATAACCTAAACTCCAAAACAAAAAAATAATAATGTACACGAGTACGTAATGATAATGAAAATAAATTTGAAATACTTTCTTACATTTCTTAAGTTCAATCGTTCATATTTACAATGACCAATGCACGTACAAGATTAGAATTTCCCTCCTTCAGCGGTTTATATTTCCTATGAACATCTACGCAATAGTCATGATTTCTCGGGTTGTAAATGAGCACACTGGACGCGAAATCACGCTTCAACTCTAAAAGCTTGTCTTGCGTCGCAATTTTTCACATTTTACTCACGTGATGTTATTGTAACAGTTAAATGGTGTAAACGTTGCCAAATATCTACAAATTCTTTTTAGAGCCAGGCAGTTACACAAATAATAGTTAATCACGCTCAAAATTCCAGCATGAAAACTTCTGTAGCAAAATTATTCAAGCTTTGTGCACAGATTTTTATTAACGACGCTGAGTGGTTGAGTATAGCAAAAACTTTCTCTCGAGTTCTCACGTAATATGGTTACACAGTCCTGTCACCTGTGAGCCAATCTAACGCAACATCTCGATACGTTGTTGTGGTGGTTCCCCGGTCTCATTTTTATAAGAGAACCCCCTCGCGCAAGCACGACACCGCCGACAGGGGGTCGCTCCAGAGCTGTAGCCGAGGTTATGTGGTAGTGTTGTCTGAGGTCCTGACAGAGCGGACATTCCAGAAGAATGTGAGTGATTGTGTGGGGAGCTCTCTGGCAGGAGTCTGTGTCTGCTTGGCCTATTCTGTTTGCGTATGTTTGTAGTGAATGGTGGTGGCCGCAGCGCAGCCTAGCTAGATGTACTCTCTCCAGTCTAGAGAGCTGGGTTTCTGTGCTGCTTATGTCAGGTGGTGGGTGTCCAAGGACTTTGTTGTTGCCGGCCAGCTCCAGCGTTCTAAGTGTCATAATTGTGTGTAAATGTTTTTTTTTGTGCTGGTGTTGCCCTGGGGTGGGGGTACTGTGTTTAGTTTGTTGGTGTAGTATCTGTGTGGGGTCTGCACTATTTGTCTGTTTGTAGGTGGGTGTTCGCGTAGGTAGTGGCATGGGTGTTCTGTGTTGTTTATGGCTGCGGCTAAGAACTGTGTTCCTCTAATGTCGGGGTGTGCTTTTATGGGAAGTACTTTTTTGTTTCTGCATGAAGGTGATCGATGGGGATGCATTGTGTGCAGCCTGTGACTATCCTAAGTGCTTTGTTTTGTAGTGTTTGGAGTTTCTGTATGTTGGTGTTGGATAGTGCAGGCGCCCAGGCGGGGCTGGCATAAGCCATGAACTGTTTGAATGTGGATGCTAGTGTTTATTTGTTTTTGCCGAATTTGGTACCGCCTAGGGCCCGAAGTGAGTTGAGTCTGATGTTTGCGTTGTTCCTTATGTTGTTGATGTCAGGACCGAATGTCATGGAGATGTTGAGTGACCCCTAATATTTTCGTTTCGTGTGTGTGCGGGATCAGGGTGTTGTTTAATGTGATGTTTGGTCTGTTTTGGTGCTCCTTTGTGTGACTGGTCATTAATGTGTTTGTGGATTTACTAGGAGCAACATTGAGTCTGTTCAGTGTAAGCCATTGGGATAAAGTGTTGAGATATGTTTGTGCTGGTTGAGTACATATGTCTGCGGATGGGTGAGTGGATGTTATTGTGACGTCGTCTGCGTAGGAGGCAATGTGGATGTTTGGAGGTGGTTCAGGTATGTCGTGCATGTATAGATTAAAGAGTGAGGGTGATGGGACGGAGCCCTGTGGGACTCCATTGGGTATCAGTGATGTGTGTGATGACTTGACTGAGTAGTGTACGTATGCTTGTCTGCCTGATAGGTAATTAGCAAGCCAGCGTTTGCTGTTGTTGTGTAGTTTGGTGTTGTAAATTTCATTTGTGAGGGGGAGGCGGGGGATGGCATCAAAGGCATTACTGATGTCTATTGTAAGCAGTAGTGTTCTGTGAGTGGATTTTCGGGAGTTGATGCCATCGTTTATGCCTTGTGTGAGATTTGTGAGTAGTGTTGTGGTCGAGTGGTGAGGTCTGAATCCGTGTTGTGTTGGAGAAAGTGTAATGTGCGGAGTGGCTGTGTTCAGTATGAGGAGCTCTATGACTTTTGAAGGTGTATAGAGGAGTGTGATTGGTCTGTATGAGGCGGCCTCAGTGGGTGGTTTATTGGGTTTGAGGAGTGTGATTATTTTGCCAATTTTCCAGATGTATGGTATTTTGGAGTGTGAGTAGAAGTTGGCAATGTTTGTAAATGTCGTGATTCCGTGCGGGTCAAGGTGTTTAAGGTGTATTTTTGTAATCTTGTCGGGCCCAGCAGCGGAAGAGTTTTTAATTTGTTGTATGACCCTTTTGGTGTCGTTTGTAGTGGCTAGGGTAGCTGTTGGCTCTAGTCGAAATTGTTGTTTGCGTCTGATGCGTCTGTCTTCTTTGTGTTTGGATAACCTACTTATGTTTGCGTAGTGTTGTATTAGTATGTTTGCTTGTGCTTGTCTGGTGGGGATGTTGTCTGTGTTGGTGGTGATTGCTGCGTGGGTGTGTTCTTGTTTGCTGTTTGAGTTGTGTAAGCTGCGTATAGTTCTGTAAAGCTGTGTGATGTTGGATTTGTGGTCCAGTGTATCCAGGAACTCGAGCCAGGCCCGTTGCTGTTGCTCTGTAATTTTGTTCTGAATTTGTGCGTTTAGTTCCTGGATTTCTCGAGTAGTGTTC
>NW_025932267.1:0-7252 GCF_000764305.2 Hyalella azteca | reverse complement strand
GACAGTTTAGTTCCGGGTTACATCCCTGCTTCCTGCGACAGTTTAGTTCCGGGTTACATCCCTGCTTCCTGCGACAGTTTAGTTCCGGGTTACATCCCTGCTTCCTGCGACAGTTTAGTTCCGTAGTTCCGGGTTGCATCCCTGCTTCCTGCGACAGTTTAGTTCCGGGGGTTACATCCCTGCTTCATGCAATAGTTTTACTTCCGGGTTACATCCCTGCTTCCTACGAGTTTAGTTCCGGGTTACATCCCTGCTTCCGGCGACAGATTAGTTCTGGGTTACATTCTTGCTTCCTGTGACAGTTTTGGTCAAAATCGGCAAGGTGGCCGGGCGGTTAAGAATCGGCTACAGCCTAATAAGGCCTTATCAAAACTACTCTGCTATATTAAATGGAATTCCTCGTTCGCTACTCGTGCACGTAAGATTCAAAAACTTATAACAAGTAGTAGTAGTGGAAGAATGGTTTGCTAGCGCTTCAAATAACAAGCTATTTGGCACCGGAGGTAAAAAAAATATAACATTGCCAGCAGGTCGGCAGGTCTCCATTATTCTAAGTCTCAAGTTAATCATCACCCACAAAGGGCAGGAGCTCTCAGATGACCAGCCCTCTGAAGCTGGCTCGAAAGAAGTAGCGTTAGCATCTCAAAGAGACGAAGTGACAAAGAAGGACAGGTGAAGAGCAACAGAAACGAAGACACTCGAACAAGAGGTCGCTTACACGGGACATCGGCCGCCCTCACGCGAGAGACAGAGAAGGGAAATGTAAGGAATCCTACCTACATGACAACTTGACCCCCACAACTGGGACCCGCAGTCTGACACCGCGAGCTCAGCAGTGGGGCGCTCAGGAATAAGCATCCCTAAGAACACGAAGTCCCATAGGACTTCTGACAAGCACAGAGGGTTGCGGTTGTTTGGCATTAGGCCTAAACCGTGTGTAAGAGCATTACAACTCTTCAGAAGAGATATGCACAACTCTAACAAATTTACATCCTTAACTAAGAAATCACAGCCTCACTGAATTTGCAGGTAAAATAAAACTATAAGTTATTATGATGTATACACCAATTATTATCCCAAACTAAAAACAAATTTTTTGCTCGTCTACATTTCAACATTAATTTCTGAAGGAGGAAAAATCTTAGCTATTCAAATTTTGAAGTATGAGTAAAATGCAATACAAATAGACATAAAATCGAAAGCACCTGCTGCCAGCATCAATTCAACACACCAGAAAGTCGCCAGCATCCATCCGCCGAATCAGAACGCCTGACCCAGGATCTAAGCGCCTGGCATTAAACCGCCCAGCTTCAAATCAGCCCACGATCAAAGCGCCTGATATCAAATCAGCCCACGATCAAATGAACCAACATCATAGCAGCGCACAGTAAACCATATGACATCAAATCAGCCCAAGATCAAATGCCCCAGGATCGAACAGGACAGCAAGAACAGTTGCACGGGCGCAATTGGGCGCTGGACACTATGCATGATGGATGTGTACATGTGCCTAAAATTTATTTCATTCGAATGATAAAAAAAACAAACTACTAATGTCTGGAAACAAACAACTGTATCGAGCTATGCTGCTAGGAACAGATTTTGATTCATACATTGGTTTCCAAACAAACATCTTGTGATGCTAATCTACTATCGCTTCTTTCACGAACCAGCGCATACTTGCATTAGATGTATGGAGCATTAGAGACCATCAATATTCTTTGAATTGAAGTCGCTCTCAGGTGAAGTCGGCTCATCTTTAACTCCGGTCTTGATCTCCATTTTTACTTCGACATCAGCGCCCTCAGGTGACGAGGGCTCCTTCGTGACGTCCATATCCATAGGCTCTTGTTTGCTGAAGTTCATGACTTCAGTTTTATCATCAGGAAGAGTAGCTGATCCACTAGTGGCAGCAAGGACAGAAGAAGAGCTTGTCATTGTGGAGGTACATGGCGAGGAAGTCTGGAGGCTCAAGTTGTTGCTGTCGGTAACAGCAGGGCTGGACGAAGCGACTATATTAGGAGCTTGAGAGAAGTGTGACAGCGAAGTGTTTGAGATGTCACCTCCGCTGCATGCAGAAACTATTAGAGGAGCAGAAATAGGGATGTTGGGGACATTCATGGCAGTTGAAGTGTAAGATGGAGGCGCGAGCTGCGATCTGAAGGAGTTGTTTACAGTGGGAGCCATGGTGCATGCGCCTCCAGGGAAGATGGACGTGCAAGATGGACCCATCAAAAAACACGATAGAATATTAACGGGAGAAGAGTGAACTGAAGATGCTAAATTCAAGGTAAGGTTCGTATTACATTGTAGTGATGAGGAGAGATTGGTTGAGGACGTTAAGGTGAAGGAGGAGCTGTTGTAGACTTGCTGCTGCTGCAGAGGGCAGCTTGACATCTTGATGGGCAGCGCCGTACCACCAATAAGACCAACGGGAGCACCCCCAGCGTTCATGGGCTTCACCACGACAGAACCCGTGGGTCTCACACATTGTTGTTGTTATTGTTGTGATAAGTCAGGGTGGCCCAATGTTGTGAGGCCTGAAGACGCAGGGAAAGGCCCTCCTGAGTGTGGCCCCACAGCGGCGGAGTTCACAGAACCGATCATGGACTGGGGCGAGGGATCCGGCTGCGGAAAATTATGAGGTTTGTGAGCATTTCTTGGGCAACATGGCGGCTGAATTTGTTCTGTATGAATAACTGAGAATTGTCAATATTTGGGAATAAGAAGAATATGAAAAGTTTCATTTAGGGAAAATTTTAGGCTTATTTCTAAGCATTAGTCAGGATATCAAAAGCAAAATAATATAAATAATTTTCAAAATTACACCAGCTGGAAAATAAAGAAATATAAATGTTGCCAAACAGCCAGACTTAACAAACAAAAAGTAACCTGACACACCCTAGAGCTCGCGGGAATGAAGAAGTCATTCCCAACATTTCTGAGCCAACACGCAGTGTCGTTATACTCTATCTCCAAAATTACTGCACATACTGTGCTTTGATCCTGTAACTTCTATCTAGTGTATCCCGTGAACCTATCTTTAATACTTGCGCTTAGATACATGTCTTGTCATTATCCTTCCCTGTTCCAATGTTAATACCGGGTATGTCATGCGACACTATAAAATTTGACAGTGGCGCCCGAGTGCGTAATAACAATTAAAATTGCCAGGGAAGTGAACTGAAGTGAAGTGCAGTGAAAATGTCTTCCTCAGAGAGTGTATCAAGAGCTGATAAGGAAGAAAGGAGAACATCTACTAGAAGATACACCAGCGCAGACTATAGAAGTCAAGTGAACTACAACGTTCCAGTGCAGGAAGTGAGAGGAAGAATAGAGAAAAATGATCACGAAAAGCATGCAGGAGCATATGTTCAGTCTTAAATGCCTAGCAAATTACGGACCAGGCAATAAGTCCAGCAGCTATCTCAATCAATCGTCAGTTATGAAAAGATCGGGTTCCAAAGGCTGGATCCCTTGTGAATCAAGTCACGAAAAGTTCAAGAATCGGCAACAGGCCATGGGCCTATTTCTTCAACGCCGACACTTTTATTCTATTCTATTCTATTCTACAAAAAGTATCAGCAGCAGCGACTTCAAGAATCAGCAGCAGCGACTTAAAGTTCAATTGCATCTTTGAAGAAGCAGCAGCGGCTTCAAATAACAGTGGCGGCGTCTTCATGCATCAGCAGCGTCGACTTTCTGTTTGCTTTTCAAGAGATCAGAGACGACTAAAATCCCAGAATGCTGGTAGTGGCGTCGAACAACATTGAAGAGAAGCTAGAAAACACATCAATGAGCGAAGCAACATCAGCAGCACGAGTAACGACCGACGTATATTTATACGCGCCGGTGAAGAAGTTCAAGATACAACCTGCGGTGATCTCGGTCATCGTAATTTTGCGCAAATGATAAAGTGAAGAAGAGGCAACAACAATATCAACTGTCGCGACATCTCAAGAGTCGCTGGACTTAAGTTGGGTATTCTAATAATGAAGTATTCATATTAGATTTAATTAATATTGTTTGTTAAACCACAGGTAATAATAATATCTGGTGCGCAATATCATGGGTATTTGTGAGTCATGGGAGATCAGTAACGATTCCCGAATATTTAATTTCCAAATGACCATTTAACTGATAATTTTGCTAAGTTAAACGCTCAATTGTCTTGCATCTATTTTTCTTATGCGATGTTGTATTTATAACACGTAGCAATGTTCATGTGTGAATACACATGACGAGCGTTAATAGTCAGAGGCTGATTTTTTTTACTTCGAATGGAGATATATATATGTGCCGCGATGCTTGAGCACCATCGCTGGTACGTCAGTGGGCACTGCTCACGTTCACTGAGATGAATGTTTCCAGTCGATTTAATTGAATTATGTACTGATGAAAAGACAACGTCTTTAATATGCAAAATAAAGGTCATTGACTCATAGAAATATGAGCCGGAACAATAAATCCTGTGAGGTTAAAGGCCGATATTAAATTAATAATTTAGCACGAGTCCCTCAAACTATACAGCCAATTCTCAATAATGAACTTCATGCTGTTACAGCCTTAATTACAGAATTGACGAATTCTGCTAGCAATGCGGCATTAACGCCGTTGATGCTAATGTATAATGAGCTGTTAATATCTGTGATTTTATTAATCCAGTTATATAAAATGATGTTGAGACCCTTGTTGGAGTTTATATGTATTCGCTCTTTCAAATTAGATAATGCTAGCAGTTAACACTGACGTCATAAATGTTTGCATGTGTTCAAACCATATGGTAGCACGTAAGCACTGTTCATGTTTTAAAACATGTGAGGCGGTCAGAATCTGCGAATGAGCAGCCATCAATGGAAATTGACTGATGGTGATAACGTAACACACGTATACCAATTTATCTAGCTTAATTTGAATTATTTTGATGATGATGATGTGATAGTTTCTAGAGACAAACTGTGATGTTTGAATTAAAATTTAGCATGGCTAAAAACGTTGCAAGCAACGGGCTAGGTTTTATAACTAACGTCGATGCAAGTCTCTGAATCGTGTGACGAGATCGTATACTGTCTATGCGACTTAGATACCAAGTTATCAAGTTTGTTCCTGAACTAATCGTTCATTTAATTACGATCGTCGTTCTTAATCACTGAAGCTTATAATGAACTTTGAGAATGTTAATTTATTCTGTTCAATTGTTGGTATGTCAAAAGCGAATGATGATTTATGTAAAAACGAAATCACATAAACGCTGTCATCATATATATTACATCAGTATTTAATTCATGAAACCTCAATAAAAACGTGAATAAATTACACGTGTTTAACGGTAATATAAAGAACAGAGCATATTTTAAAAAGCTCTTGCTGTACCAATGGTACTTAACAACGTGTACGTCAAGCTATGTGCGTGCTATAGACGCGTATACATGGAGTTCAGAGGTGAAAGCTTGGCGCCCCAGCTTGAGCTGCGATGTTTTGTAAACAGCAGGTGGCGACCGCAGACCGAGTCGACCATACGAGCAACTCATTAAATTTACTTACTTGTACGATGGTCATAGTACCGTTCTGGGAGAACGCGGTCACGTTATTGTATTTAATGTTTTAGAATTAATAAATATTAATTCCATTAATGCAAACTTATTAATCGGGTCACCGCGTATATAAGCTCGGAGAGCGCACTGCCAGTCAGTCGTAGTCGTAGCGTGTCTCAGTCTTAGGCAGACAGCCTTCAGCTGCAGTCATGCAGTTAACTCTAGACTCCGGCACTCAGCCAACACGCAGTGTCGTTATACTCTATCTCCAAAATACTACACATACTGTGCTTTGATCCTGTAACTTCTATCTAGTGTATCCCGTGAACCTATCTTTAATACTTACGCTTAGTTACAGGTCTTGTCATTATCCTTCCCTGGCCAATGAATATTTAATATGTTATTCGGACAATGATAAACGAACCCAAACCCCTCAGGTTTTAACTAATTGATTTACTAGATCAGACAGATCCGTCCAAGCTTATAAACTTTGACACTTCTGAGTGCTGCACTAAACTCACGATCAAACGTATAATGTCCTTGTTTTCCTTACCTGTGCCGGTATTCTTAAACCTGATACCAGGAGATTAAGAACTTAGCTACTAATTGCAATTTGCACGGCATACCCCTTAACAGTCTCACAATAACCGCCTCTGATTTCGTACTCCCACTTTCGTAAATTCCAAATAGCGGTAATTAAGAAATTGTAAATGCATTTTTGAAACTTGTTCATACGTTCGGATTGTATCCTGTTTTGTTTGTTTGTTCACGTTCATGTTAATGCGTCTTTTCAGGTTTCCACCTTAATAAGGAAGCTAGAATCCGCTGTGAGTTTGTTTCATGGACCGAATGTCCGAATGTTACCCTATATCATTTATGCGCGTTTCTCTTATAACTTCCCCTTAATTTTGTACGCTCACCATCTGGTCAGGGTTCTTAAGTACAATGTTCAAAATATATTTTAAATAATCATTATAATTACATTATTTTCATTTCGTAATCCAAAGCCAAGTCGTGATCACAGGTTATCACGTAGAAAACTAAGAACAACGTGTTTATAACGTCACGTTGATAATGTCTCGGTTATAACGCGTTTATAACGTCACGTTGATAATGTCTCGGTTATAACGTCACGTTGATAATGTCTTGGTTATAACGCGTTTATAACGTCACGTTCATAATGTCTCGGTTATAACGCGTTTATAACGTCACGTTGATAATGTCTCGGTTATTACTTCAGCGATTTATTTTTCCCTTGAACATCTACGAGATAGCCACGATTTCTCGGGTTATAAATAAACGCACTGAACGCGAAATCACGCTTAAACTCTAGAAGGTTGTCTTGCGGCAAAATTTCTCAAATTTTACTCACGTGATGTAATTGTAACAGTTAAAGTGTTTAAAGGATTGGAAATTCCCTACTTCAGCGATTTATTTTTCCCTTGAACATCTACGAGATAGCCACGATTTCTCGGGTTATAAATAAACACACTGAACGCGAAATTACGCTTCAACTCTAAAAGGTTGTCTTGCGGCAAAATTTCTCAATTTTACTCACGTGATGTTATTGTAACAGTTAAAGGGTTTAAAACATTGCTAAATATCCACAAATTCTTTTTAGAGCCAGACAATTACACGGATAAAGGTAAATCACGCTCCAAATTCCAGCATCAAAACTTCTGTAGGAAATTTCTTCAAGTTTTGTGCACAGATTTTTA
>NW_025932266.1:0-2965 GCF_000764305.2 Hyalella azteca | reverse complement strand
ATCACTAATCACAGTCTATTTTAACCAGTAAATTTTAAACTGAATTTTTTATGAATTTACAATGAATAAACACTTGTCACATATCTTAGGGCCGTGGCCCACTTCTGGAATGAAGAGGATTCTGTGGAAGATCAGTAAAACGTGGTAAAGGGAAAGCGAAAATTCCCAAGTTTTAGTAAACTGATCAAGTTTTAGTAAACTGAATTTTTTTTGCCATGATAGGTAAATTTAATCAAAATTATTTGTCCTTAAACAAACTTTTTGTGAGCCTGAGCCTTCGCAGCTTTGCTGAGCGAGATTCTGCTGCAAATGATTTTTTAGGGATACCTATCTTGTAAACTAGTAAATTGGGGTTACTTTGACCGGCAGGGTAACTTTGACCGGCAGGGTAACTTTGACCACTTTTCGTTTTTTTAACAAAAACCCCCAAAACTCAAAAACGATTTGACACAGAAAAATTTTGTCAATGGCCATCAAAGGCCTAATACTGATGCTACCTAACACAATAGAAAGATTTAAAAAGTTTACATTTCTAATAGCTTAAAAAATTAATAATGTGACCTACGAAAAAGAGCTATTATTTAAAGCCTGTTGGAGTACCCCCACAATTTCTTCATTTTTTGTTAAAATAACTCCAGGTTGTGATGCATTGTAGTAGAACTCTTCCAGTTACATATGCCAAAGACAAATTTTAGGAAAGTGTCATAGTTTGCAAATGGGGGGCGCTGCCCCCCAATGGGGGAACTTTGACCACCTAATGGCAGCTGTGATGGGGTAACATCTGTCTCTTATACACATCTAGATGTGTATAAGAGACAGNACTTTTCAAAACAGCGTTTTTCACCATTTTTTTCAGGAATTTTTCAAAGCTAGTAAATGTCGTATTTTTCGACTGCCTTTATACTACATAGATAGGAAAAATGTTGACGTTTACGCCACTATATTTAGTTTTGCAATATTCCAATTAGTTTCGCTACTATAACAGTTTTACGCCATGTCGGAGGTGCGTCCCGAGTTGCCCCGCCAGTCCCGAGTTGCCCCGGTTGACGGTAACATATTTTATGTTTGATACACCTATTAATGTTTTTTTCTTCATGTTTAAGACTCTACAGAGCCTTATTTATGGCAATTTTAACTTAATTTCCAAACCGGTCAATGTTACCCCATCACGGCTGCCATTAGGTGGTCACATTTCGCCCATTGTGGGTGGCACCCCCCATTTGCAAACTATGACACTTTCCTAAAATTTGTCTTTTGCATATGTAACTAGAAGAGTCCTACTACAATGCACCACAACCTGGAGTTATTTCACCAAAAAATAAAATTGATTTTACCACCCAGTCAAAGAAACCCCAAGAGCTGGGGTAACAAAGACCATCACTTTTTTTGAAGTTACATCAAAACTATGAGAGGCAGGAGCCACCAATTTATGGTGTAAGTAAAGCTAGATCATAGACCTGTATTTTGCATGTTTCAATCTAAGTTTAACTTATCTAGTAAAAAAATTGCATCATTTTGAAAAAAAAAGTGGTCAAAGTTACCCCATTTTACAGTAGTACTAGCCAGGGGCATGGTGGCAAACCAGAGATTATTTAAAATTGGTTTGTTATTAATTTTATCATTTACTCCAGAGTCAAGATTTAAATCAATGTCTTATGTATACTAATTATGGCATCTATAATACTTTGCCAGCCTACTTAGAGGACTCAAAATTTAACTTGAAGATTCTAAAAAAACTCAGCTTTGCCACAGTGCCACTATGGCCAGGGGAGATGGGACCACATTTGGGGAATATCCTGGCCAACCAAATTCCAGGAATACCCTAACATGCAGAAATGGCCGCCATTTTGTTTTAAGGTACGCCAGTCGCCAATTCTGTCAACAAAGAGTAAAGCCAGCACCTGTCCAAGTTTTTCCAGCCAAATTTTTTTAATACAGCAATCATTTTTTAGTACAGACCTTAGCAGATGTACGTACTACTTTCCATCCAAAATATCATTTTTCAATATTTTTTTCTAGGGATTTTTAGAACAAGTACCTATATATATTATTTCTTAACTTCTTTCAAGCTACACAGATAGGAAAAAGTTTGAAGTATATATCAGTATTTTTTGTTTTGCAATATTTTAATTAGTTTTGCTGCTAGCCTGCCATAATATTTTTATGCCATGAGAGAGGTTTGATCTTGGAGGAAACTCAGGACAGTCCTAATTTTAACCACTGTGCAGAGAGTAAATAAATATTGCAAGATCTTTGGCGATGCTTCAGTATAAAAATTTACGCCTTCAGAAGATCTTGCCGACACATTTAGATTGAAATTCTTGCATTTAATATATTTGTCAGTCTTTGGCCAACTATTTTAAAAAAAGTAAGGTTTCTGGTCTGTTGGATGGATCAGGATGCAGTGAAGCTTGTCAAGAAATCAGTTACGATGAGTTCCTGCCAAAAAAATGTAAACATCAAGTTTTCGATGACACAGTTGCGGTCACATTAGAGCGGTCAGACTACATTATCACATGTTCAGTTGACACTTGCTTTACAATCGGACTGTTTTTAGGGTAAAATTAGTTATTTGGAGTAACATATGCATGCAACCTTGTAAATAAGATTGTGGCTTGTAAATAGTTTTTCATTACTCAGCAGTCAGTATAAATGGCTTTTCATTAAAAATTACCCAGCGATGCATCTTAAAATTACCCGGCAACACTTAGGGCTTAAAAACCCATATATTGGCAACGCTGCATCCACCCTCTGCACCCTGGCCAGTTTACCCTGCCAGAGCCCTAGTATGGAATATATCTACTTGGCGAGCCGCGACTGAATTTTTCGAGCCGTGGTTTTATGGATTTGCCAGCCGTGATTCCATTTCTACGAGCCGTGATTCTATTTCACCGAGCCGTGAATTCCATATCTCGGCCATGAAAAGCCATTTACGAGGTGCGAATGCGAATTTATTTACAAAGTT
>NW_025932265.1:0-1145 GCF_000764305.2 Hyalella azteca | reverse complement strand
GAAAAAACTTAACCTAACCTAACTGTGGTTGCAATGTTGTGGTTGCCTGCAATGTCATGGTTGCAAGAGTATATGGGTCACCGAGGCTAGGTTAAAAACGCTATAAATCCACGGATATTGGGGCAAAGATTTAACTTGCATTTCATCTTAGAAATGATATAAAAATTGGTTTTCCGATGCCGACCGCCAAAAACGGATTTCAGATTCTTTATCAACACCCCAAAAACATGTAATTAAAAAAACGCCCTTTTTTTGGATGTACTTAATCTAAAGTAATACCGTAAAATGTTCGTAGTTCTACTGACGATAGAAAATCTTCGCCAGGTTCCTACGACTTTGATTGATAACTTTTTCTGATCTATGTTCCATATACCAGTGACCTGATGACGTGACTCTGACGTCATCCGTCAGCAGAATCAAAATCGGCACTTCGTTGAACGAATATGGTGGGGCTTACACGTTCTCAAGCAGCTTAATATTTTTCATCTCAAGACCCAAATGAACTGAATAGAAACATGGCCGAACATCCTTCAATAAACTGATTTTCTTTGTCTCGAATTTTTATGTCCCGCCATAAGTTTTCGTTAACAGCTGTAATTGAAGACCATTCTGCTCTTCGAAAGGTTTGGTTGCAACTTGCAACGAAGACTGAGAGTATGAGTAAAATAAGGATGGATAGATGGTTAGATTTCACGAAACTATCACATATAACCATTCGCATATAAGCCCAGTGGGTACAGTTCAGAGTACCAGGATTGGAGCAGAGAGGTACGGGTTCGATCCCAGCTCTGTGCGCCAGTTTATAGTCAGAATCGGCGAGGAGGCCGGGCGGTTAATTAAGCACAGCAGAATTGTTAGCAGTGAGTTGCGAGTTCGAGGCAGCAAAATGCTGTGAATGTTCTGCAATGTTAAGAATCGGCGACAGGCCAACGGCATACTAAACGCTGAAACCACTATTTCAATTTCAGTGATGCAATGGAAGTGGCCATGTAGCTACAGTGGCCATGTAGCTACAGTGGCCATGCAGCTACAGTGGCCATGTAGCTACAGTGACCATGTAGCTACAGTGACCATGTAGCTACAGTGACCATGTAGCTACAGTGACCATGTAGCTACAGTGACCATGTAGCTACAGTGACCATGTA
>NW_025932264.1:0-394 GCF_000764305.2 Hyalella azteca | reverse complement strand
TTCGTCATTACTCAGCGTAAATGGCTTTTCATTAAAAATTACCCGGCGACGCATCTTTAAAATGGCCGGCGACGCTTTGGGCTTAAAAATCCATAAATTGCCGACGCTGCATCCACCCTCTGCATAGTGGATCTGGAAGGCAGTCAACAAGTAGATCCTTTCAGAATTACCTTGTTAGTGGCTTAGTGCCTCTGTCAGACTGTCACTGCCTCATGGTTCCCCGTAATTTATATTGCGCAACTTTAATGTTAATGCAAAATGAAATATCTTGTTTGCAACTAGTCTGGAAAAGTCCTATTTTTGTCTGAAATATCGCGGCTCTAATATCATATAATTTCAGTTGGTATGAAATCTCGCGGCTCGAATGTCATAAATTTTTGTTTGATTAAAAAAT
>NW_025932263.1:0-557 GCF_000764305.2 Hyalella azteca | reverse complement strand
CGAACCTCAACTGAATGGAGGCTTTCATGGGGCGGTCCCCAAGTGGAGCAGAAACAATGCGGAATAAGGTATGGGAGGCCTGGAGGTCGCTGGCGAGGAACTGGGCACATGCGAGGTCCAGGTGCGCGGACAAAGGGAAGACACCGGTCTCCTGGTGAAGATGGGAGCGTTGCGGTAGCATGCACTTTGGGTCAGGGGCGTTTCAGTGATCTGTGCCGAGTGGCAAAAACACTAACTGTGCCCGTACCTCTGGACGTGAGTGTTAGTGAACGCAACGCAGGAGGAGGTGACTTACTGTAAACGTATTGCTTGAGCAGCCATTTTGGGTGACGGTGCGTGATCGATTACTGGTGATCGACAGCTACTGCCCCCGATCTCTGCCGCGTCTACGTCGTGGGGGTACCCTGGCCTGCGCGTCGGCCGGATGCCCGGCTTGCTCGCGGACCAGGCCAAACGGCAAAGGCCCCCCCGCCCGGATCGCTACCGGACGGAGGCTCCTTTCTTCATTTTTTCGACCAAGGGTCGGGGAACCTCGGCCTCCCCTTCTCCCTACCCAC
>NW_025932262.1:0-244 GCF_000764305.2 Hyalella azteca | reverse complement strand
TAATTGTTTATCTTCACAGGCAACACTTGCAAATGCTCTTAGCAAAATAGATTTTACGCCTGCAGAAAAATATGTGCATTCAAATGCGCATTAAAACGTGCTTATGCGTACATATACGCATTATACAATAGAAGAAAGTTCCATTTTCTATCATTTATATAACGCAATTCATAATCTCTTACGCATTATTATAACACGTGCGTTATAGTTATGCATTCTATCATTTCTAACGCGTTATAGCGCG
>NW_025932261.1:0-787 GCF_000764305.2 Hyalella azteca | reverse complement strand
CTCATTCACCAAATTTCCGTATCAAGAAAAATCATATATTATTGAAAGATAATTAAAGGCATACTGTACTGAGTAATCAGTAATGTGAGTATTACATCTGTTCCTCCACAAACTGCTCGTGCGCTCACTGCGCGGCAGCGCGATGTAGAATTGATGGCCGGGATTGCACGAACACGTGCGCGAAGAGGATCGATTTTCATTACATTGCACCAACTGTGCACAGCAATAGCTTTAAAAAAGTGAAAATGCGCGGGAAAATTCACCAAAAACATACATCATCCTGAGTGTGAAATGTAGCCAATGTTTCAATAGAATAATTCAGCCTTAATCAAAAAAAAGATAAAAATGTTTAAATACAATGCAAGAATTTTAACTAACTAACCTTGGCTGGCTCACAAACCTACTCCTACCTACTGCCTCTTCTCATGAAGAGAAGGGGTCAAGAGGAGGGGGAGGGGAGAGAAAGCCAGCTGGGTTCTTGACGCTAGAAGGACACTTCACTAAATATACTCGTGGTATATATAGTAGTCCAAGATCAAGTAATATGTGATTTATAGGCGATTATTTACCAGTTAATTTTACGGAAATCAAGGGCGATAGACACTAGAGATGTTTACTCAATGAACGCAGCTGACTCTCTCCGGTCAGAAGTTCAGAACAGATGATGATGATGTCTTTTTTCAGGCGTCGTAAAAGGACCCCAAACAGGTCAGTTGTCACACCTGGACACGGCAATTTCAACGCTTCTTTTCAAGTTTGCTTAGTCGTCACTGGTTTCTATGATTTC
>NW_025932260.1:0-339 GCF_000764305.2 Hyalella azteca | reverse complement strand
CTGCTAGACTTGCCATGGCATTCAGCAGCCTCTGCTAGACTTGCCATGGCATTCAGCAGCCTCTGCTAGACTTGCCATGGCATTCAGCAGCCTCTACTAGACTTGCCATGGCATTCAGCAGCCTCTGCTAGATTGCCATGGCATTCAGCAGCCTCTGCTAGACTTGCCATGGCATTCAGCAGCCTCTACTAGACTTGCCATGGCATTCAGCAGCCTCTGCTAGACTTGTCATGACATTCCTGGAGATGCTCGCTTATACACTTCGGTATTATATTTGTTTTTTTTTCTTGAAAATTCCGGAGTAGAGAACTTTCTGATGCAATAACAGAACATGAAAGA
>NW_025932259.1:6408-80405 GCF_000764305.2 Hyalella azteca | reverse complement strand
CCAACATGGCGGAAACATTGTTTGTAGTAATATTATAACATAACGGGTTTTTTCGTACGTTTGATATTTTCGATTTTTTCATCACAACGATAATAAAATTTGGCTAAATTAAGTTTATTAAAAATTTAATATTAATTATTGTAAATAACAAATAATGTCAAGTAATAACAATAGAACAAATTGTACCACCAGAGGCGTGCTGCTGTTCGCACAGTCGCGCTTCGAGGAGTCAGTCAAGAGCTACCAAGCGGCCTTGGCTAGCCGCCCTTGGCTGGCCCAGGCGCACCTTGGCTTGGCGTCTGCCTTGACTAGGCTTGGCAGGACTGATGAAGCCACAAGGGTGAGAATTAATTATATCTAAAATTTATTATTTTTACTATCTCAAATTTTCAATTGAACGAAGTTTTCACAAAAAATTATTTTAATTCCGAAGCTTTTTCTTTGTTGCATGTTTTTTTACATACCACTCCATTGTATATAATAAAGTAAAATCTATACTAGCTAAAGTAAGAAAAACTTGAGATTCTTTATCGAATGATTTTTTGCCATTCTCGGCATTACATGCAGCTGTAAATGATATAGTATTTGTATAAATACACCTGCATTTTATCATCACAGTTATTTAGCTCAGCATTGGAAGTTATCATTTCAATCTTTTTAGCTTCTTGATTTTTTCACTTCTACTACTGCGGTATTGAAAGGTTATCACGCCCATAACCGCAGCAATGATAGCTTATCACCACAGCACTGATAGCTTATCACCGCAGCACTGATAGCTTATCACCGCAGCACTGATAGCTTATCACCGCAGCACTGATAGCTTATCACCGCAGCACTGATAGCTTATCACCGCAGCACTGATAGCTTATCACCGCAGCACTGATAGCTTATCACCGCAGCACTGATAGCTTATCACCGCAGCACTGATAGCTTATCACCGCAGCACTGATAGCTTATCACCGCAGCACTGATAGCTTATCACCGCAGCACTGATAGCTTATCACCGCAGCACTGATAGCTTATCACCGCAGCACTGATAGCTTATCACCGCAGCACTGATAGCTTATCACCGCAGCACTGATAGCTTATCACCGCAGCACTGATAGCTTATCACCGCAGCACTGATAGCTTATCACCGCAGCACTGATAGCTTATCACCGCAGCACTGATAGCTTATCACCGCAGCACTGATAGCTTATCACCGCAGCACTGATAGCTTATCACCGCAGCACTGATAGCTTATCACCGCAGCACTGATAGCTTATCACCGCAGCACTGATAGCTTATCACCGCAGCACTGATAGCTTATCACCGCAGCACTGATAGCTTATCACCGCAGCACTGATAGCTTATCACCGCAGCACTGATAGCTTATCACCGCAGCACTGATAGCTTATCACCGCAGCACTGATAGCTTATCACCGCAGCACTGATAGCTTATCACCGCAGCACTGATAGCTTATCACCGCAGCACTGATAGCTTATCACCGCAGCACTGATAGCTTATCACCGCAGCACTGATAGCTTATCACCGCAGCACTGATAGCTTATCACCGCAGCACTGATAGCTTATCACCGCAGCACTGATAGCTTATCACCGCAGCACTGATAGCTTATCACCGCAGCACTGATAGCTTATCACCGCAGCACTGATAGCTTATCACCGCAGCACTGATAGCTTATCACCGCAGCACTGATAGCTTATCACCGCAGCACTGATAGCTTATCACCGCAGCACTGATAGCTTATCACCGCAGCACTGATAGCTTATCACCGCAGCACTGATAGCTTATCACCGCAGCACTGATAGCCTGTCTCTTATACACATCTAGATGTGTATAAGAGACAGCCCCTCTGCCCCCCCTCCCCTCTGCCCCCTCTGCCCTCTCATAAGGGGGTGCTGAGAGTATATTGATACCCTCAGCAATACCCACTACTTGAATCGCTAAATGTATCACCACCTCATTACCCCAAGCAATATCCATAGCAATCCATATCAATTCATTTATTCCATTATTTGTGCTATACAACGTAAAATTTTAAAAATTCCAGCCTACAGTAAAGTTTTAGAATTTTTTTTTTTAATACGTTCGTACGTTGATGTATTTCCCTTTACACTGAACGCGACGTTAACATTTATCTTCTATTTATCTTTACACTGAACGCGACGTTAACATTAATCTTTTATTTTCCTCTACACTGAACGCGACATTAACATTTAATTTCTATTTTCCTTTACACTGAACGCGACGTTAACATTTATCTTCTATTTTCCTCTACACTGAATGCGACATTAACATTTATCTTCTATTTTCTTTACACTGAACGCGACATTAACAGTTATCTTCTATTTTCCTCTACACTGAACGCGACGTTAACATTTATCTTCTATTTTCTTTACAATGAACGCGACATTAATATTTATCTTCTATTTTCCTCTACACTGAACGCGACGTTTACTTTTATCTTCTATTTCCCTCTACACTGAACGCGACTTTAACATTTATCTTCTATTTCCCTCTACACTGAACGCGACGTTAACATTTATCTTCCATGTTAATTTATCTTCCATGTTAATTTATCTTCTATGTTAACTTTTATCTTCTACTTGAAATTGTATTTTCTGCAGAGGCTGCTCAGCTGCAGCTAGCTGCTGCCGCTGCTCACGCTCCCCTCGGCTACCCTGAGCACGTGCTGCTCACGCTCATGAGCGAGGCTCACGTGCTCGCTGGTGAGCACGCGGAGGCCAGGGCGGTGCTCACCAGAGTGCTGCGTGAGCACCCAGAGCACGTGCCTGCTCTGCTCGCCTACTCGCGCCTCGTCAGGAGCAATGTGAGGCTTGCGCTCAGTTTGTTGCAGGATGACAATTATTTTATAATGTATGCCAAATCTTAACAATTATGCTCTAAAATTAACGTCTAGGCTAAAAAATAAGCATATAGGCAGAAAAATTACCATCTAGGCTAAAAATTAACAATTATACAAGAAAATTAATCAGTATGCTACCTGTTGTTTCAATAATTAACAATTTTGTTTCTTAACAAAGAAGATAAAAAAATTGCATCAATTAATTTAAAATTTGTCTTTGACTTAGATCACTGAAAACAAAATGCTAATTTTATAGTAAATATATCGCTACGTTGCTTGCTCTTGTTATTCGCATTAGTGTGTTCAAAAGAATTTAGTTACGTCAAAATGAACCATTTTTCTAATCTTTCCATTTGATTCTTATCGTATTAATTATCCTTTGTGTCGTGTTGTCCTTTGAGTAGTAGTAATACTTTTCTCGTACCGCGAAATATTTATATATTATTGACTATTAATTTGCGAGAAGCAGTAGCAAAATTCCATTTGCTTCATTTATTATTTTAATGTGCCGCGCCCGCTACCGAAGAAAAGCCTAGACAACGACCTTTTAGAATTTTATTTCTTGTATTTTAATGCAAAAAAGTCATTATTTATTGTCTATTGTAATTAATTTTTTTAATGCGGTGCTCTGCGACGAAGATTTCACGTCGGTCTTAAAGCTTACAGCGTCTATTGCGTCACTGTAATATAAAATATATGCGTTTTCTACTTCATTTCTACAAACACTTGGTGACTTAGCCCTCCTCCGCTACAGGATATTTCATGTTATGAAACAAATATTATTGATCGAGAACTGCGCTTTTATTCATTGAATATGTATAAAATGAATTCATTAAATATTATGGGGAATTTAAAAGAAAATTTTTGGCTCATTATTGCGGGTGATATGTCAGTAGGAATGATTATGACTTATTTCTGCATGTAATAATTAGGTATGGTTGCTGTAACTTAGTATCGCTATTATAACTCAGTATTGCTGGCTGTAACTTAGTATTGCAGGCTATAACTTAGTATTGTTGTTATAACTTAGTATTGCTGTCTATAACTTGATATTGCTGTTATTATTAGTATTGATATTATAACTTAGTGTTGTAACTTAGTATTACTGCTATAACTTAGTGTTTCAACTTAGTATTGTTGTTCTAACTTAGTGTTAATTGTAACTTAGTATTGCTGTTATAACTCAGTATTGCTGTTGTAACTCAGTATTTCTGTTATAACTCAGTATTTCTGTTATAACTCTCTGCTGATAGTTTTTACACCCGTGGAAGACATAATAACTGTAGTTCAATTTACTTATCCCAAAACTATCACATACTACCAAGACAAACCATTAGAACAAATTCAAATTTATTAATTCTATTCGAGTTACCCTTCATCGATATGAAGAATATTCATAGTGATTACATTGCTTGTGATATGCCCTTTGCCGAGTTTCAAGAACTGTGTAATGAAACGTATAAAGTGCCTTATAGTTTTGTGTTGATCAATAAAGATGAGCATCCCAGTTCTGGAAAGTATTTCAAAAATTTAAATCAATTATATATTCCACAGAAGTATTTTTCAGGCAATCGCTCTAGGTTAAGTCCTGAGTTTTCGGTTAAAGAATGCTCAATCGGGGTAAATGATCGTTAACTCATGAATCGGGAGTAATTGGTTAATTTTGTTGGATAAGATTCATGATCGTTACCCTGTTAAGCTGCTTTTGCAAATTCGGGGGTAATTGTTCGTAATAATATTGAAGAAGGTTTTATTCGGGAGTAATTGGTTAATTTTGTTGGGTAATATTCGGGGTAAATGATTGGTAAACTATAATTCAAGCTGTTTATGGAAAATGGCGCCATGCGCTCGGTCATGTAACTACTTATAGTCGTGTCACTCCACTTCGCTACGCTTTGTTAGTTCTGAAAATCGCCGATTTAGGGGGAATGGCGCTGCGATCGATTACAGGAACCACTTCGAAAATTAATTTGTTTATAATAGTGATAAATACGCCTGGAAACGTGCAACAAATTATTGATTATTGTATTGTCATCGGGAGCTGAGCTTCCCTAAAAGTTTCAGAGCGCTAGCTAGCGGGAAAGTTGGTGAAAATCGATTGCAAGATTTGATCATCACAAACAGACGGACACGAAAGCGAGCTAAGAAAAACGTGGTAATAATAAAATAAAAAAAGGGGATTAACAGCGGAATATTTGGGGTTGTAGGAGGAGGGGGCAGACTTAGCCCCACAACGGGGATTATTTAGGGCTGGTAGGGGCTGACTTAGCCCCATTAAGCCCGCTCTAAAGACAGCGCTAAACTTCATTATGAAATGAAAGACTCCTCCGGGCGGACTGCTGCTGCGACACTCAGCTCTGTCCTTTAAATGGAGCGATTACACTTTGCTTTATAAATGAGATATATGTAATTATTGATAGTTATCTGACATGTACTTTCTGATATTCTTAGTTTGAGTTTGAAGCCTATAGTGCTTCCAATATAAAAGGGCTGTTGTGTAGCGGATCCAGGATACTTATCGTGTAGGTGTTATACCTGAACCTGGACATTTCTTTATATTGATGTCATCACGAGACGTTTCCAGCTGGGAAAGTGGTTGCATTACAAATTTCCTAAATTTCTTGCACACACTGAAAAATGAGTTTTAAAAAATTTATGTTTTTAAGTTGGATTTAAGAGGCCCTTCCTTTATTTTGTTTAAATATTTGAAACTTGACTTAGGATAAAGGGATTCTGAAATACGCTATTCCATCTGTAAGTATTTTAATGCTTTTAGGATTTTATTTCGGGCAACTCGGAGTTAAGCTTCTAACTTGAATAAGAATGACACCAGTTGATATCGTAGGCGAAACAAGTTTCTTGTGACCAAGATATATCCAAATATTGTGCCTATTATTTCATTCTTAGTTCTCTTCATTCTTTATCAAATAATAGCTTATGATTTTAAAGCAATACCTACTTCTCACAACCGTATTATAAACCTTATTATAAACCGTATTATAAACAGTATTATAAATAGTATTATAAACTGTATTATATACCTTATTATAAACCGTATTATAAACAGTATTATAAACTGTATTATATACCTTATTATAAACCGTATTATAAACCGTATTATAAACCGTATTATAAACCTTATTATAAACTGTATCATAAACCTTATTATAGACCGTATTATAGACCGTATTATAAACCGTAGTTTAAACCGTATTATAAACTGTAATATAAACCGTATTATAAACCATATAATAAACCCAAATTGAGAGTCGCTGGCGTCTTGAAGTTGAAGGAGGCCCGGCGGCTTCTAACTTCACTTCTAAAAAATCACGCTGAATTTACGGAACAAAATAAGATGCAAGATGCAAGACTTCCTTTGCGAAAGAAAAATCCTGTAAAAGGCTGAGCCTTGGGTTCGAGTTAGTTAATTAAACTTAGGATTTTTGGCCAAGTTAGAGTAAAGCAATTGAGTTCTTTAAGGTGGAGTTCCTAGAGTTCCCAGTCAAGTGGACGCGCATTGTTCTCATGAACTCCGGTGTTGTTTTCGGCTAATTTGTTTGGGCGAAGATTAATTGCATGCAAATTGAAATAAGAATTCATGCGCTGTTTCCTGTGTACTGAAAATTAATGTTTAGTTTTTAGTGTCTTGAATTTCAGCGGAATTTGGCTTTCAATGATTATTATTTTGTAGGTTTAAGTTGATTGCGGGTCAATAAACTTACCAGGTCAATTTAAAAAGAAATTTTGTAGTGTTTTCACTGATCTTTCTGTGAATGAATTTCTTCTTCTGTTGGAGCTATACGCCATTGCAATATGCTTTGATGACAGTGACTTCTTATCAATAAGCTGCGCGCTCGCTGTAACAAAACAATTGACCACAGAACCGATCCCATTTTTACCAATCACTAACTGCTTTTTCTATATTTTTCGTTTTCTAAATATGAATTTTGTGATGACCTTGTTACGATTCATGAATGTGACAATGCATATTGCTCGTAATTCAACCTATTCATGCTGATTTCGATCGCTAAATATGCGAAACTTATAACTTTTACACGAATATGGGAACTCCAGTCATTTCAAGGTAGCTCGTGAATATTACCCGATATAATATTTCCCGCCTTATGTATATAATTTCCCGATCATGAGCACATAAGGCAATTAAGTCTTGAAGCGGATATGTGAGAGAACGTAGACTTTCGTCAGATAGTCTACGGAGATGGTCTGTGAACGTAGACTTTTGTTCAGAAAGTCGAGCGCACATTTTGATTCGGACGCATATTAATTCTCAGCTCGTGTCTCTGCTATATAGTGACGTCACTCACATTACATTACATTACTACAGCAACACGTCACTCACATTACTCACGCGTTGCTGTAAATGTTACAGTAACGTTACTCACGTAAACGTTTAAGTGACGTCACTCGCGTAAACGTTATAGTAACGTTACTCACGCAAACGTTACAGTGACGTCACCCACGTAAACGTTACAGTAACGTTACTCACGTAAACGTTACAGTGACGTTACTCACGTAAACGTTACAGTGACGTTACTCACGTAAACGTTACAGTGACGTTACTCACGTAAACGTTACAGTGACGTTATTCACGTAAACGTTATAGTAACGTTACTCACATGAACGTTTGGCCGCAGCTCTGGCAAACCTTGGCGTGATCTACAGCGAGACTGGGCGGCAGGCGGACGCTGAGGACGCGTACAGAAAAGCCCTTATGCACAGCCCACACATGGCGGACACACACTACAACCTGTGAGTACTGAACCAACATGGCGGACACACACTACAACCTGTGAGTACTGAACCAACATGGCGGACACACACTACAACCTGTGAGTACTGAACCAACATGGCGGACACACACTACAACCTGTCTCTTATACACATCTAGATGTGTATAAGAGACAGCGTAAACGTTACAGTGACGTTACTCACGTAAACGTTACAGCTGTCTCTTATACACATCTAGATGTGTATAAGAGACAGCCTCATGGTTAACACGTGAGCACCTCATGGTTAACACGTGAGCACCTCGTGGTTAACACGCGAGCACCTCATGGTTAACACGTGAGCACCTCATGGTTAACACGTGAGCACCTCGTGGTTAACATGTGAGCACCTCATGGTTAACACGTGAGCACCTCATGGTTAACATGTGAGCACCTCTTGCATGATATGTGAGCACCTCTTTTATTTAATACGTGAGCACCTAATTAATTTTAATTAATACTTGTTAATACGTGAGCACCTCATTATCGCGCATATTTTTTCCCCGTCTCATTGATTTATAAAAATAAAAATATTCCTTCAGGGAACCTAACATAAAATCATAAACGATATTAAAATTCCTGAGAAGATGCGCAACCATTTTTTTATAAATATGAGTGTACTCAAACGTTGTAGTAAGTCAATTTATTCACAATAATACGACATCCTTTTGGGTACATAAGTGGGTCGATACGCCTAAGGCAGAATAAATAAACTGCTGTCATGTATGTCACGGAAGTGGGTCTCAATGACCCATTTCCAGTAGATGAAACCCACTGAGGTAAAGAAGTACTCCTTAATAAAATCTATCGTTGCTACTTTAGTCGTAGTTCGTTTTTTGACGAACAGACATCACAATCTGATAATTGTTCATCCGACTGTTAAAACTGCGAACTCTTTAAATACGAAGTGAATTCATTAGCGAAAATTTAATGATAGCTAACACTAATGATTGCATCAATAAATTATAATTACCGAATGAAAATATTATTTATTCACGAAGAAATTACATTTGTATTTCAATGATTCTGTTTTTCGTAGACGTTCTCAAGTAGCGTCAATGTCACCTAAGTCGCTACAGCACATATGAAAAGATCTAATCTAATAGAAACGATCTATTTTATTAACAAAATTAATCTACAGCTTTCTAGCGAGATCGGAACAGCTTTGTAGGTATTATGTGATAATATGAACTTAAAAACCGTAGTTTTGCCAGCTTTATACCGTATTTATTGAGTGACAGGCTGAGTGCAGTGTCTACTGAGTGGCGTTTCGTAGGTCTTGACAGTACACTTGGAGAAAGCAGTGGGACATTGTCCGAATATCGATGTATTTTTGCCTTTGTATGGGCTATCTTCACCCAATTTGACACGATATAAGGGCGTATCAGTGCCGCATGCAGAAAGTGTGTCATTATTTGGACAATAATATTCGTATATTTCCGAGGGTAATAACGCAGCTCATTACCCCCTCAGGCCAGCTGCTGCTGGAGCAGTGAGGGTAATAACGCAGCTCATTACCCCCTCAGGCCAGCTGCTGCTGCAGCAGTGAGGGTAATAACGCTTTACCCCCTCAGGTCAGCTGCTGCTGCAGCAGTGAGGGTAATAACGCAGCTCATTACCCCCTCAGGTCAGCTGCTGCTGGAGCAGAACCGTGTGGCGGAGGCCGTGGCGGTGTGGCTGAAGGCAGCCACGCTCGACCCCAGCGACGCCACGACGGCTTTCAACACCGCCACCGCCTTGCGCCTGGCGGGCGATAACGCCAACGCCGAGGCGTTCTACAGGCGAGCCGTGCTTCTGAATCCCAAGGTGAGAATAGAACAGGCGAACGGGGCTTCTAAACCCATAATAAACATCAGGACAATATTAATTGCTGGAAAATTGATATAATTCATCAGATATTTTGCAATAATAAATAAATAACAGGACAATATTAGATGCTGAAATATTGACATAATTCATGAGATATTTTACACCTCCGCATGTCTCGTAATTAACGTCTTACATGTCCGCAATTGAGGACGTGACCAGCCTCCGGAACCTGGGGGCGATGCTGCACCTGACGGGGCAGCTGCAGGAGGCTAGGCAGCTCTACGAACGTGCCCTCAGTCTCGCACCTCACGACCCTCACACACTCACTAATCTCGCCAGACTCTCTGCCCTCACACGACCTCCTCCGCCCCTCTGAGTGCGTATATCAAGCATTATATCAGGCCATAATTATATAATTTCAGGTTAGAGTGTAGCCATATTTATTAGCGGTTTATGTGGAAAATAACCTCCACGTAAAATTTCAATGATATTATTTCGCTCGTTTTTTGTATATGGTAAAAAATTTAGCTGGGAACACGTATTGATACTTTTTTGGGTCGCGGGACTGGAACTCCAGCACGCTATTTACGTTTCAAAATGTGTGCCCGTTCATATCTGTAATTATCAACATACTTAATATTCCGACGCAGCTTGCCGCACGTTATTTTGCCTTGACAGTAAATTGTATGTTGGATATTTTCTCTGCAACGATGCAGCATTTCTTTGAAACTAAATTGCTTTCTTTATTGAGATTTTTACCTCCAATTGTCAAAAAGTTGAGCTGCAAGAAACATGGTCAGATATTATTAACTCTCTGTCAGAACTTTCAGCCTCTTCGAAATTCTCACCGTAACCAAGACCGTTCAGTACAGGCATCCCCGTAAACAGGTCTAACTGGACCGTCAATAGCAAACTCAAATCACTTACATGACCGCTGTTTACGGTGGATGGTTCAGCCGAGCATGGCGGTTGTTTCGAACTTTTCTCGCACTCATCCGCGGATGTTTCGGAAAGTAGGACATTCCTGCCCCTATATGGCCTTGTGCCTGCGCTGGTGCGACCGTTGGGAGCAGGCATGTTGACCAGCGGCTGGCTTCTGGACTGCGGTGATTTCTGTCTGGGCATGGACATTTAATAAATTGACATATAAAAAACTGTATGACTTCTTTTTGTTTTCTTTAGGGTTTTTGATTTCATAAATGATCTTTTATAGGGTTGAAAACTATTTTTACCAAAAGAAAGACTTCTCAAACATTTTGCTCGCTAAACTCTATAATAATGCAGCGACACGATAGTTAAACACCAAACTGATGAATTAAATAATTACTACAGTCTTCTTCTTCCAAGTTTTGATATCGCAAGAAATTACTCACATTCGATGAGTTATTGTTAAGAAATTAACATTGTTAACAAATTTTGAAACCATTTATTTTGAAAAACATCAGTTATCCGTCGTTCACATGGTCTGTTCACTATGTTGATTTATGTCGTCCTGGTATAGCTGTTTGAAGAGACAATTTACTTAAAGTTAATGTTAAATTATTTGCCTTTTTTACATTTTTATAGCTTCGGCACAAGTTTTTTTTCACTCCATAAATTTTTTTCACTGATTTTTTATCGACCTTACAAAATATACGCATTATAGTATGTATGCTTTAGTTCTCACTCTAATACGAATTGATGGATAAGCCAAAACGAATGGACGAAATTATGTGTTTATAGAACAAAACTAATAAATATAACGCAACGCAAACAAATAATTAACAAAATAGATGAAATTGAACATAAACTGATACCCTCATCATGTATAAATACCCACATACTCAAGTGAGTTGCAGTGGCCTCGCCTTTATTCTCCGCTGGTGAAGGTAAGAAAAGCTGGAGTTTGAAGGATCGATTAACCGTTATCGGGTGATTAAAGATCATCTCGGCCAGCGATGGATGGTGCCTTAAACTTCTCTCTTTTTCTATTGGAAAAAATTCTCCAGAACTTCTTCTCTTTATCTTGCCAATAATGAAACGAAGTGCAACCTTCTAAAATTGTCTGTCTCGTACAAAATATACGTGTATGACAGATGGTTATATATTTCCCGTTCAATTGCTGCCTCTACGCTGCCTAAACTTTTTTCGTATATTTCATTTTTTCGTTCTCTCAGCTATTTCATTTTAATCGGTTTTCTTAGGTCTGTTAATTAAGATATTTTTTTCACAATTCCTCTCATTTTTGCTTTATCGGTCATTCTTTATAATTTTTTCTTTCTCTCTACAATATTTTTTCTCCGCGGTCTCAGTTGTATATATTCACAGCGCCAAAAATCGGCGTAGGCTTCCATCACATCTTCAAAAATTTCCACAAATCCAACCTAAAAAGTTTGAACCTCAACGGAATCTCAACATCGGAGCCTCCTTCTTTCCTCTCCCTTCAGTAAATCCTTTGAATGGGAACCGCGGCTAAATAAAAGAGCAGCCACTGCAGCGCCTTCTGCCCCTTCAAAGGAACAGTCCGAACACGTACCATTCCTTCTGCCCCTTCAAAAGAACAGTCCGAACACGTGCCATTCCTTCTGCCCCTTCAAAGGAACAGTCCGAACACGTGCCATTCCTTCTGCTCCCTTCAAAGGAACAGTCCGAATGAACGCGTGCCATTCCTTCAGAGGAACAGTCCGAACACGTGCCATTCCTTCAGAGGAACAGTCCGAACACGTGCCATTCCTTCAGAGGAACAGTCAGAACACGTGCCATTCCTTCAGAAGAACTGTCCGAACACGTGCCATTCCTTCAGAAGAACAGTCCGAACACGTGCCATTCCTTCTGCTCCCTTCAAAGGAACATTCAGACTACGAGTGACTTCCATGCGCAGATAGAAGCCAAAAGTTTCGTTGAGAAGAACACAAAAATCTTCTATTCGTCAGCCTAAAGCAAGCTTTGAATGCTCGCGGCATTTCTTCGGGCATAAGCCCAAGCTGTGCATTTCAATGCAGAAGTAAACGCTCCCTGCATATCCGAGCAAACACTGGCACAAATGACAAAGTTTGTTCAGTGGCAATTTTTATATTCTCACTTACATCGGCGATTGGCGTAATTTCAATGCTGGTACAATCACAAAATCAAACAGTCATGACATTTCGAAGTACATTATATATTGCATCATTTCATAAGCAGTTATAAACGCGTCATCCTGTCCAGGATAGAAACGCTGCATCATATCTACAAGGCATGTTTCTAGGGTAAGAACCATTCTTAAATTACGCCACAGCAGAGCTACGGCGAGCGCATGTGCGTCGTGTAGCTACATATGTTGTGAAGCCACAGACGCCATCACGGAAATGGGCTAAGGCCTTCAAACAACGCTGCACAAGCATTCATGAAGAATGAAGTGGGAGACTTTCTGTCATTATCGATGATCTGATTGAATAAGTGGTTTTGTAAAGTGAAAGAGAACGGACGATGCACGATTTCCTTCTTGGCTGAAAAGTTTCCTTATGTCTCAATCAGGGTTCTTTACGAAATTGTCCAGCCAGGTTGTCTAATCAGGCGACAAACTTCTTTAACGATAGCATAAGAAAGCTTGTCCCAATAAACAATGAATGTATCGATAATAATGGGAATTATACAGAAAAATAGAATAAAGTATGAACTTTCAATTGAATAAATAATTTGTGGAAAATTCTTCCTTATTTTTTAATGTAAAGAAAGTTATTACTTGAAAAAAATGCCTCGTATTAAACGGCTAGCAAAAATGCTACAATTCTCATCATTTCACATGACATTATATTTTGCACATAATTCGTTTTTTACATGCAGTTAATTGCATAAACGCTAAGTCGCAGCATTTCCCAGGACATTATAAACGCTGCATAATTTTACCGAAAACATAGTTCTTTCCATTGAGAAATATTGCCCAGGGAATCTTCAAAGGCTCCCGAACAAAGGCTTTATCCTTGCCTGATCCTTTTAGGGACTCTGTGTCACGTATTTATAGCAGCTTGCACAAAAGTCTCAACTGCTTGTATTGCTCGTCTTGCCTTTATTCAAGCTTCATATTTCTCTTAAATAAAATAAAAATTTCTCAAGCTTCAGAAGCAGTCGTATTTTCCAAGCGTTATCCTCTTATTCTCTTCTTCTATATCTTCTGCCGGTCGTCGGGCGGTTTTAGCTTATTCTTGTTTTGTGCGTAATGTTATTGTTGTGCGTTTTCCGATGTGATGTTCGGTTTTCTAATATGCTTTGTATGGAGTTCCGTATAAATACGTCGTTTTATGTAAACGTGCAAGTGTTATTTGTATAATGAACGTTCATTCTTTTTCTCTGTAAACGCATTCGAACTGTAACATTCAGTACAAAAAACTACAAACTTAGATGCAAGCTCTCTTATCTATTGTTTTTCTCTATAATTATTTTTCAAAACCCAATCCCGTTTATTTTCCACACTTGCTTCTTATAGCGTAATAATTTCTTCCACCCTTGCTTCTTATAGCGTAATAATTTCTTCCACCCTTGCTTCTTATAGCGTAATAATTTCATCTGCTAACGATTCAGTCTTGCGGTGCGCCGAACGAATTCGAATAGGGAAGCTGGGCGCCGTTAAGGGGAGCGTCTAGGGTAAAATTTATCTCGGCTATTTACAAACGGATCACTCTGAAACTTGGTACACATATGTAAAATAGAATTCTAAGACATTTTTGTTCGTGTGAATTTTTCAAAAAAATGAAAGAAAACGTGAAATTCTTAGAAAACGGCCAAAAAAGGGGGTACCGTAGAAATCTATCTCCTCCTAGGATTTTCAAGCTACAACATTGAGACACATTTCATTCGATGCGTAAAGACCATATCTAAAACGCAACTTGAGGGTTTTTAGGATTTCTCATTTTTGTGGGTGTGGGAGCATTTTTCGTAAATTTGTCGAAAATTTTTCGATTTTCCCCCCCGCCACCCCTTCTTTTGCGGAATAAAATCCAAACTATAACGAAACTAGAAAAACGCCCGTGTTACGCTCTAGATAATTTTGTTGCGCATCTAATGGTATATGTCTCATTGTTGTAGCTTAATTAAAAACTCTAGGAGGAGATAGGTTTGCAGTGACAATAAGTTAACTTTTCAGTAGAGCCCGTCAAAGTCCCGCGCGCATCGGAATAGGCACTCAATGTAGCAAGGATACAAACGTTACTGGAGCTTGATTCCAGTCAAGGATGGTGGGAGCGACTGCATGCACACATCCTCATACGACGCCAGGCGGGTAACTAAGGTGCACTTCAAGCAGGCACTCTATTTAAAGTACTCGCAGTGAATTTCCTCCCATTCTATTTGTTAAGGAACTACCCCACCCCCCTCCCTTTCATGATCTGTCGTGAACGCATAAATCAACGTACAGAGATGGTTTTGGTACCGTTCGATAGATCAGAATGTCAGCTTTAAGATGAGACTAAAAACCGGAAAAGCCGAAATCCAAAATTTTACCCTAGACGCTCCCCTTAACCGTTTAGGGACGACTAGTCAACCGCAACATTAAAAAGAGTATTGGAAATTAGGCCTTAATTAGGCTTTTGAGGCTAGTCTCCCGGGGACTGGTCTGTCGTGGGCTTGTCTGCTTGAGGCTGGTCTGCCAGAAGCAAACTACCGGAGCTTCTTCTGCATGAGGCTGGTGGTCTGCAGGCCGCAGACACAAGAGGTGTCTATATCACTTCACACTACATTTTATTCACACTATTTATTTCCTGCGGCAGCCTCAAACTGCTGTGCAGGTTTAGTCAATACAGCGAAAAATTTTTCAAACTCTTGAAACTCTGAAGTGAAGAATAAAATCCGGAAAAATATTCAGAATAATCGTTCAGTTTTCCAGACGCGCGAAATTTGTCTTTAATAAATTCGATGCCGTAGCGTCCTGTGAACCGCCGTACTTTTCGTCTGGATCTGAGTCCACATTCTTGGGACGGATAGTTCGAGGTTTCGTAAGAATATTGGTTGATAATAAAGCGATATGTCTAACTCACCTATGACTATTATTATGATGATCTTTTGCTACGCTGCTAATTAAGGTCAAGGTACACAAGCCTAATAGTACGGACCAATACAATGAACACTACTCTGTTTTCAAATTAATTAATAAAAAGCTTTATTTAAGACGACTTGGTGTTTTTGTTCGACTTGATTAATTATGATCGAATTCGCTTTATTTAAGTGAAACACCAGCTCAATTGCACAGATTTTGGTGTTCATTTTGCTCAACATAATTAATTTTTTAACATGCAAAATTTGATATGTTTAGGTTCATAATGGTAGAAATAAACCCAGACTAGCCTCACATATTGAAATAACGGTGATTTATGTCAAAATAATAATACCGGCAGCACTAGCTTACTGACACAGCAGTGACATGTGTCATCAGAATAGGTCAACAGAATGTATTAACAGTTTATATTAACTGATTTTATCCCCCGAATATTTCAATAAAATAGCGTCAATTTTGTAAGTCAGATCAGCGATCCACGTTTGTCCATTACGCCGCCATGTTTAATTTATTTTCTGTGTTAACAAATATTTAATCAAATTCACAATACGATAACACAATTATTAATTTTTTGCCGTCATTTTTTAGATCAATTATTCACGCGGACATCAGATCTGTTGCCGGTGGCAATTAATTAGTCTAAATTATTCAGCGGGTTCGTGTCGCGTTACCAGTTAGACTAATTGCATTCAATGGCGGCCATCATTTAATTAGGCGTGCCTGTAACATCGTTACCTCGTGATGGTAACAGGGCAGGTATTCATAATTAGTTAGGGAGTGTAGCATGAGTGAGGGAGTGTAGCATGAGTGAGGGAGTGTAACATGAGTGAGGGAGTGTAGCATGAGTGAGGGAGTGTAGCATGAGTGAGGGAGTGTAGCATGAGTGAGGGAGTGTAGCATGAGTGAGGGAGTGTAGCATGAGTGCGGGAGTGTAGCATGAATTCATGAGTAATTAATACGTAATGACGCGTATAAAATTGTGTCAGCATAATTTCTTACTTTCATCACATGGCGCCGAATATTATAATTTATTTATATTAAGAACTGCATCAGTTCTCGCTACCGACACCCATGGATTCTCGGACGATCGCAGCCTCTTAATGGCCAGACGCTATTAGCTGTAATATATATTATATATCACATTATACAGTATATTCTGTAATATATTTTATATCGCATGGTAAATTCGCATGATTTCGATTTGCCATACTTGTCTCTAATCGAATTTAACTTATTTCTTATTATCATTATGAATATTGGATCTCTTCGTCATTTTTAACTTGCGTTTTTTTCCTTAGTTTTCGGTGTTTTGCTCGCTTTCACACTGTTGCATAATTTCATTAATATAAAATTTCGCCTTCGAAGTTCTGCTTTGCGAGACGTTGCTATTAAATCATGGTATAGTATATAAATAATTATCGATGCTGCTTTCATGTAGACTAGTCAAACGTTTTGAAGTCTTCATGCTTCCTATTAAAGTTTTTTTTTTTTTTGTTATAATTTAAACCCTAACGTCACTACCGGTACACCATTTATTTCAAACTTTATTTTCGTTGAAAAATTTTCAAGCATTCTCATGTTTTTCGGTAGCACGTCATGGGTCATTTATCTTATCCCTCTTCCCCTTCCTTATCTTCACATTCCCCCACAACCCCAAGTAGCCCCTCATCCCCAAGCCTCCCTCACTCCACTTGTACCGCAACAACTTTGATCCCTAACCATCCGTTATATTAATTTGTTTAATCCGTTTTTCTCTGCAATAAATCAACCAGTAATGGCTGTAAAATTACATTTTTATTTTTACGATACCGCGAAACTTCTGCCTCCAACTCGAGAATTTTCCCTATACCTCAGCAATCCCTCCTTACGCTTCCTTCCCCCGTGGCCCCACTCTCCCTCCTCCTCTGCGACAGCATCTGTCAATCACAGCACCCGAGGGGGTAATTAACGCGCCCCACGGGGGGAGATATCGCCGTCGAGGGGGGGGGGAGGAAGATCGGGGGGGACCGGAACAGATCGCTCTGTTAAATGGTGCCACGACAAGCGCCTGCCATTCAACCTTAATTGCTTTCTACGTTAATCATTTTTTCTTATCTCTCCATATGTTGTAGCTCATTTTACATTACTTTATTTTTTCAGTCACCGTTTGTGCATTGATACTTTCCCGCTGTACGCTCGTACGCAGAACACTACTAAGAAATGAGCGAGACTGTGTCCGAATAGCAATGTACTTCTTGTCCTGTGTATGACCCAGTTTGCCCCAGGTAAATTGGCGCATGATTATTACATGCACAAACTGCGTCACTATTTGGAAAACATAACCCATCCATTTGTTTGAGTACACGCCAATATATTTTGATTGACCTTTACCCAGGGTCCCATTTTCGCGTTTTTCCCTCGCTAATAATGTGCACGATAACGATTATAGGCGTGTTTTCGACGGCCCACCAATATCCTATCAACAACCTCTCTAAAGCCCGCGCCCGTCGCGAGCTTTACGAAGACCGTAGCCTGCGTTTCAATGTCGGTGATTATGCAGTTTTATATCTAACTTACATTTTGATTAAAAATGTGATCATTATTGATTAACCTAATCACACTATTACTATAAACATGAACTGACAGAGCGCTTCCGGCAGCTGAGCGAGATTGGAAAGTAACAGGCAGTAAAGTATCGCCGCAGGCAGTACAGTAACGCCGCAGGTAGTACAGTATCGCCGCAGGCAGTACAGTAACGCCGCAGGCAGTACAGTAACGCCGCAGGCAGTACAGTAACGCCCCAGGCAGTATAGTAACGCAGCAGGCAGTACAGTTACGCAGCAGGCAGTACAGTAACGCCGCAGGCAGTACAGTAACACCGCAGGCAGTACAGTTACGCCGCAGGCAGGACAGTAACACCGCAGGCAGTACAGTAACGCCGCAGGCAGTACAGTAACGGCAGTACAGTAACGCAGCATGCAGAACAGTAACGCCGCAGGCAGTACAGTAACGCAGCATGCAGTACAGTAACACCGCAGGCAGTACAGTAACGCCTCAGACAGTACAGTAACACCGCAGGCAGTACAGTAACACCGCAGGCAGTACAGTAACGCAGCATGCAGTACAGTAACGCTGCATTCAGTACAGTAACGCAGCAGGCAGTACAGTAACGCCGCAGGCAGTACAGTAACGCTGCATGCAGTACAGTAACGCCACAGGCAGTACAGTAACGCTGCATGCAGTACAGTAATGCCTCATCAATATTATCATCATCAATTTAAAAGTGAAATTGAGGCTAATATTTTTTTTTATTTTCTTGCGCAATTCAAGCGTTTTGATTAACTCTTTAAAGTAAAGGTTATTTAATCGTATTAAGTAATTTTTTAAATTTCGGTCCCTAATCACTATTCGTTTTCTCCAACAGGCCAATCATCGCTTCCGTGATATCCACAATCAAGACCAGCGTTCCCGGAGTTCATGGAGTTCATCTGCAAAATCGAATGTAAAAAAAGTTCATAGTTGAAAAGGCGTAATGAAATTTAGGATCACGATACATAAATTCTACAGACTTTTTATATAATCTATAAAATCCTATTACAACATAGCCAAAAATATGTCATAGTTATGAATAAAGATCGGCATTCATATTCACACTAAATAGCGTATTGCTATCGGCAGGATATTTGGCAACGGTTGGACCGTGTCCTATTGAAATTTTATTATGTCCGTAAAGTTTCACTTCTTATTTCTTTGTCGTTTGCCAGGGCAGAAATGAGGCCTTCAAGGAATATTTCTACAAACTGTTATCTGTTTTCATTCCGCGTTTACATTCCATTTACCATACGTACATTCCAAAGAACTAATATTTGAATCAAACGACAATTCTTTACGACTTCCATCAGTACCTCATCCCGTAGATTAGCAAAATTATTCAAATCTTGCTATGATTAAGAGGCCTTCGCCAGTATAATATTGTAATTAATTTTATTTGAATCTGTTACTTATCCAGCGAAGTTGGGAACTTCTTAGTTTAATGTACGTGGCTCAATAATATCATAAACTTAATTCATACCTCTATTATAGTTTATTTAGAGTAATTACTAAAAAATTGTATTTCTGTTGATGCTGTTGTTGTGCTGTTATTATTATTGTTGTTGTTGATTGGTGACATAATTATTTTGTGAGTTGTATGAAATGTCCGCCAGACTGCGAGGCATTAAATGTCCGCCAGACTGCGAGACATTAAATGTCCGCCAGACTGCGTGGCATTAAATGTCCGCCAGACTGCGAGGCATT
Source organism: Hyalella azteca (assembly GCF_000764305.2). Classification (NCBI taxonomy): domain Eukaryota; kingdom Metazoa; phylum Arthropoda; class Malacostraca; order Amphipoda; family Hyalellidae; genus Hyalella; species Hyalella azteca. Next base: position 60,659 of record NW_025932259.1, on the reverse strand, counting down.
AAATGTCCGCCAGACTGCGAGGCATTAAATGTCCGCCAGACTGCGAGGCATTAAACTGGGTTAGCAAGTTACATTAGGCAGCATAAAATTTGCGACAAAATTAAATTTCGTTCTCAAACAATGCATATATTGCAAAAACTACGCAGTTAGATACATAGGAAGCGTTTCTGCTCAACCGCGGTAATGCTCACAGTATTATTGTATCAGCCTACCGTGGTCTTATTGGACTTGAAAATGTACTCTACGTATTTACTGAGAGATGCTGAGTCATTCTAATTTCTAATGTCGAACCTCTAGGAAGAGAAAACCGGGGAAAAACTACGATCATCGAGCATTTAACATTGAACATGATTTTTTCGTGTGGTGCTTGCTCCAGTGATACTTACTCAGTAGACGATGATAAGTATCCTAACTTTAACTTTACTGCTTAATAACTCCAGTTGTCGAGATCAACTTCGCCGAAATGATCTTTTTCAAAGACGAAGAGGTTTCGTTACGTTGTATAAGATAGGCGAGTCTCTTGTACTAAACTGGGGCTCCTTGGGTGAAGCTCTGTGCTGTTCGTCTGTGTGTCGTCCTCGGTAAATGTTGTGTACTCTTCCCGTGTTTCTTATTATCCACTTTCACGCCTGTTTCCTTTCTGATTTTTTCATTTCATACTTACTATTACTATTCTCTCAAATCCTTATCTTATTTTCTTCCTGCCCTTCTCTAGATGTTTCTTAATTTCCGTTTTTTCCAAATCTCTTCGACATTTCCGTCGCTATTCATCAATACATGTCCCCTCTAAAAGCTGCCTCGGCCCTCCTACACCGCGCATCAATGTACGTGTGAATGTCTTGTATTCATTCACTTATTGATCATTGCCTTCATCTCTTACACGGGGGCGTTTAAAATTTTTCGCTATTTATCCTGTTGGTATTTTCATAAAAAGTTATTGATAATTCACAATCAAGTTCAATGGTCACTGTCATATTATGCCAAAAAAATTGATGTCAATAGTTTTATTTTGAACGTGTTTTAAAACTGATCATCATTCGTTGAATATTTCCCGACTGCCTGAATGCACATTAACAATTAATATGCAGCCCTCCAAATACTTGAGTATCTCATTGAACAAACTCACCGACGCTCTATGGTTGGCCGATGAATGGCCGGCCGTCAGCCGGCGCTAACGCTGCCTCAATTTCCAGCTATTATAACCGGTTTCCTTGGCAACGCCGTTAATGATCTTACACTTTGATCCATATCATCGTTTTCTCATTTAAGTTTCACTAGAGAATAACATTAACAAAACTAATCTCTCTTGTATTCATCTTTTATTTAATTTAATTATGGGGAAAATTGTCTTCTGTGCCGATGATTCATAGCCATATGTTCTTTAAATCAAAATAAAATCTAACATTTTATGATTACTTTCATCCTCGATTCAGTAAGATTTTCTGGGCATTAAATTGCTAAGAAAATTAACTACATTTTCATTGGACAATTTTTTACATTTTTGGGGGATTTGTTTTTTCTCGGTTTGTTTGCTTTTTTGTTCTTTGCTACGTCCGCTCGTTGTTAGTAATGTCGGTTTGAAAGTACGTCATTATTGGACCATAACACGTTTATTTTTACGAAGGCATTATGGAAACTTTTATTTTTTGCATGTGATTTCAAAAGAAATAAATCTTCATAAAAAATATAATGTCTTTATATGTTTTGTTGTCAGAATGCCGAATTAAATAGTGGTGATTGGTAATATATGCACGTGATAATTGATGCACAATTATTTTGCTTGATTGTAATCGGCTGCTAATTTTACAATTCACGGAGTAATAACTTTTACAATAATATTATTTTACAATTCACGGAGTAATAACTTAATAATAATAGTCTTTTATTTATTCTTTGGTGACTTTATAACGAAGAATTTTTCTTCTCTTAGTCATTCATGAAACGTGCTTGCTTTCCGATTTCACATAAACTGTCAAAGTCTCAAACATGGGTTAAGGACACTTTTGAATATTGTCAACGCTGTGTTTCAAAGAAACACACACACGCGCGCCTCTTATCAACGCCATCAAATTACCCAGCTCACACAAACCTGCTTCACTGCAAAAACCAACTCAGGTAATTTGAATTATTACATAAATCAACTTTAAATTTCATTATTAAATATTTTCATCACAATGTGAAATTTCGGCGTCGTAAGCCATTCACGGGCTATAGCTCGTGTGCGTTTTCGAATCCTGGAACTACGAAAAGATGGGGGCTGTTCGCGTATCCTGGAATCCCGCGATCGAAACAGCCGCGGGATTCTCCCAAATGAATCGTTTTAGAGATTAGCTTCTTCATAGCTTCAAAGGTCCCTCAGTCATATTTCTTGAGAAAAGTCGGGTTTAATATGAAAGCCAATGTATCTCGATTATTTAATTATAGCTGTTGTGGTTCAAAGGCGATATTTTAATCATTATCCTGTATGAGTGACTACATAACCCTTATAATTTGACTTGAATAATGGACTTAGTTAATAAATTTTTTTCTTGCCAAAAGTATCAGCGGATACGAGGCTTGTCAAGGCCAAGGCCTCAGTGAAACGATACACTTAATTTCGGTTTTCGAGCCTTGACATTTTCAATTTAATGGAAAATGACAGTTTTTCCCACAGAGCAACAACGAGGTAGATTTTTTAGTAACTGATAATTGCGAAGTTGAAAATACATGTAGTTGCTGCGAGGTTGTCGTATATAGATTAAGTGTCAAAGTCTTACTTATTACCATTTATAATTGTTATTATTATAGCTCCCTGTTCCCACTTGATGTGCCTATACTTCTTGTGTGTACTTACATAAGTAATATTATGATGATCTCTTACTTTAAGATGCCCTTTTAACATGTACTGTGTACTTTTAAGCCCCTGCTACTTGAAGGTTACTTTGTGCAACACCAAGGCTCATTGACTCCCTAAGTTCTCCACATGGCTTTAGGTCAGCGCTGCGTCTCATATGGTACTATCATAAATAATGAGGATGGGGAATAGGAAAAACGCGTGAAAAAGAGTGAAAAACCACTCCTCTCAATTAAAAAATCTGAACGATTCAGATTTACCACAGAGTGATATTCAAATTCGCCACAGGGGGAAAATAACATATAAAATAAGATATAAAAAATTAACATGTGTGTTACTTTATACCATAATTCAATTTAATTTTATTTTATTAATTTTTTTTATTTTTTCTTCTTGAGTAAGAAGCTATGCAGGAATTATAACTTTAATAATAAAAGGAAATGTAACAAAATATTAATTATATTGATTGTGTTTATTAATCCTCTGCTAGATGCTTAAAGGAGACTGACGATTTTACCAAAAATTACGTTTGAAGGATTACAATAGTTACCGCCAACAGCAGAATTCCTTCCATGTGTGTAGTTGAAATCTTCATCATGATGTCATCATACTGATTGAAGAAACTATAATTTTTGTAGTGTGCCCTTATTATAAAGGGTACATTTCAAGACTAAAATATTTTAGACAGACTTAATTTATTCGAATACAATGAGTCCCTGCATTATCTAAATTAACTGAAAAGGGGAACCATTTAAATCAATTAACAAGTTTCCACGTATAACGCGTAAGCTTTAGTGGATGTAGGTGAGAAGCTCACATCAATGTGAGGAAAATCGGTCAAATTCAACATTTATGACAAACGTCACGCTGTAACGACCGTTTCCTAAATTGAATCAGGGAAGTTAAGCAATTAAGACGCTGGTGCTAATCTTCAATACCTTGTGTTTTATATTTTTTAGAATTATAACAATAATAATTGGATTTCAAGTTACGAATAAAACCTGTTTCTACTTCGCCAGTGTTGACCTCAACCTCCCATCTTGTTTTTCTTTCCCTAGCGTCGTACGGTTAACTATAATCACTTCAAGCAAGATTAATCACAAAAAAAATTTGTTGTTAATATAATCTAATGATCATATCCCTGATCTAGACTTCAGCTCACTAAGTTTATGTTTCATCTCTGAAATCTTATTGCATCTGTTGGATTTAAATTGCCTAGCTTACATATTGAACGATGTTCCATGAGGTTGTTCTACGATGTATTTTTGGTAACCTTGTTCCATCAGGATGATTTATGTTGCATCTAGGTGATCATTTATCATGGTGATTGGGAGTTCGTCTAGTGGGCATGCATCATTATGAGCAGAGACATCATCGTTGAAATGATCACGTTGATGATGACGGTTTTATTAACGAACGAAATAACGTCATGTATTAATGGATGACCTTCAGGATCCTCCGTGCGTAGGTTCCTTCCTTAACGAACTCTGTGTGATTACATTTAAGTAAACTATATCAAACAATATGTATAAACTACGATACTTAACCTACGTGAAATTATACCTTGGAATAAATGTGTATATTAGACCAGACTTTTCCTACTCCTGGCCTCACATTAGACATTTTCGTAGTGAACCATTCACATCTACAACGATACAATCGTTCGTATGTTTGCTCTGATAATTTTAATTCTTATCATGACTAATTTTCGTCTCAACTAACGCTCTTGTCAGTCGCGCGATAGCTGCGGTACATCTTGTAACTGACACGATATCAACTAAAGAATTAAGGGGACCGGCTACCCTCCGTAAAAACTTCTACAATTATTATCCGATCATCGTGAAACTTCACATAGAAACGTAAAATATAAAAAAAATAACATTTTGCTCCTATAAATTTTTCAAAAAAATTGATAGAAAACGTGATATTCATAGAAAACGGCCAAAAACGGGTACTATAGAAAATCTATCTCCTCCTACAAATATCGTCCTACAACATCGAGACACGTATCATTCGATTCGTAAAGACCATACCTATCGACCAACCCATCACTTTTTTCATTTTCCCCATAGTTTTTTTTATGCGGGTTTTTCCCATTTTTCCACTTTTTCCCTGCCCGAGTGGGAGAGGGAGAAGGGGGGTTCTCCCCCATATATATGACGAACCATGCACAAATTAAAAAAAGTGATGGGTTAGTCGATAGGTACGGTCTTTACGAATCGAATGGTATATGTCTCATTGCTGTAGCTTTAAAACTCTAGGAGGAGATAGGTTTTCCGTGAGAGCAGTGGGAGGTTTACAACACGCTCAAAAAACTGCCGCGTGGGACGTAAACGGACGTAAAATAGTCGTAACGTAGCCTAGATACCGTAATTAAGCCTCAAACCAAGTCAGCGAGGCATATAGCGACTGGCAGCACACATCTCACCTCGCTGTCTTGATGGGCACCGAGTGTGTTGGCCGCTATACGCGATATTTGTAGTGCTACTCTCGAATTATCTCCCATTCTAATAGTGAAGGCTGCCCCCCACCGCCCCCCATTCTGCGACGCGTCCTGTGCCTCAAAATGCCGGTAGAGAGATGGTTCTGGTACCGTTCGACGCGTCAGAAAGTAAGCTTTAAGATGAGTATAAGCACCAGATAATGCCATAATTTGCCGCTTTACGTCAGACGTTCCTTTTTAGTGTGTCCAGCCTTCTAATTAATCCCATAGACTTTACTGAAGGGGCCTCGAAACCGCCCCCCTTTAGGGAGCTGTCACGAAATCGTTTTTCGACGTAGAGAGATGATTCTGGTACCGTTCGATGCGTCAGAAAGTAAGCTTTAAGATGAGCATGGCAGGAAAATGGTACCTACTTTGCTTAGTACAAAATTTTGAACTTCAAAACTGGCAAAAAGTCTATGGTTCTGACCAAGGACTACTACACACATGGTAATACTATTGTATGAAACAATTATGGGCATATCATTTGTTGATGCCACTAAAACAACAGCATTTTCATAGTGTAGGCGATCGCCTCTGCTAGCAGAGGCTGGACATAGGCTATGCATGTCCTGTGTGTAGTAGTCCTTGCCTAACGCAGTATATTTTATCATGTTGCAAGTTGAGTAACGCCAAAGACTTGATATTTATACGCATGTTTTAAAGCTTATTATGCACTGCATATCTATTTAAAAGCGCCAATGGAAATCGATATCAAAGCACCCATGAATAGTTATTTCCAAGCAGTATAATTACGACTCGCAGGCAATTAGATTCTGTGTGTGCAATTTAGTCTTGCATTCGCGTCATGTTCTTTTCCAGCGCATCTGTTCAATTACGTACACCAAAAATATCTAAATTTTTTAGCTACAATTCTTAACAAATTTTGGATGCGAAAAAACACGAGAATTCTGCTGCGAACTTACTTTCATAATTATAACCAAAAATTTTTACCGGCATTTTCTTCACAGCCAGCATGATCTAATTTGGAAAAGGAAAATACGTAACAATTTTTTTTACTCACGCGCAATGCCAGTTACCAGGAGGAAAAAAGGCTGTTATTTTCCATGTCGCGATGTTGATGGAAGTTAATGGAAGAGGTTCACGAGTACACGAACCTTAATTGCGTTTCTCGCATTGCTCTCAGCGTGCAACTCGCTAACGAAAGCACAAACTGAATTAAACTCTGCGCAAAAATCAGCGAATTTTTGATCGCGAAGCGGCGGTCGCACGGCGGCCAACTTCCCACAAAAATCTTGTTGATGAATAAGCGTCCGCTGCCAGCATCGCCTCGTAGCTGACGATGCAGGGGACTTGAAATTACTCCATTATTTGAGGGATAAATTTCACATGACCAGAATTGCATTGTGTGGAAAAACGAACGCTTCGCCCGAGGTGCAATTGAGGGATAACATCGCAGGAATTCTTCGCTAAGTACTTATACGAGATTGCATTTAGGCCTTACTATCAGACACCTTCAGGTGCTGCTGGGTCACGACCGAGTGGCCATTCTAATCAGTCAAATAAAAATTGTCGACGATAATACTTCTTAACAATATTTCTTCGTAAGCTCAAGGGGCCTTCCAAATTAATTTATGCCCCAATAAATGAATCACCGAAGGCATAACGTTTATTCAATTCCATGTAGAGGCTCAAGATTCTCATGCAGGTATATTCGACTTGGAACTTGCTCGATTTGTCATTATTTAATGATAAACAGACCAATTCTTTTACATGTTATCCGAGAGCTTGACTTCAATGAATATGCTGAGACTCTCTAATGCTTCATTTCAGTAATGTAATAATGTCTTCGTCTGAGTTATTCCTCATTTAATCATCAAAGCATGCATCATTCCTGCTCCCCAGCTCCCCCACTTCCCTCCTCCCCAAGGTGCTCCCCAAGGACCACGGCGTCACGGCAACTTGTCGTGTAGTTCCTTTTCTTGGTTGCAAGTTAGGACGGGGAGCTCGCCTGGGGAGCCTTGCGTTCTAATAAATGCCACCTCCTGCCCGGCCCTTTCTACCCTGCTCTATCTGCCCTGCCCTCTCTGCTCTGTCCTCTCTGCTCTGCCCTCTCTGCTCTGCCCTCTCTGCTCTGCCCTCTCTGCCCTGCCCTCTCTGCTGTATGTATCGATGATACGCAGCGTAAGCGCCTGCTGGTCTATAACGTCAGCGCCCGCACGTCATACTATATACATATATACTATTTATATATACTTTACTCAATTAAACTAATTTAGGTCTCTAATTGCTAGTTTTTATGATTGTATCTGAAATTGTTAGGCGAAAATAGCCTGCATGCCGAATTTCAGATCTCTAGAGCAATCAGAAGTGGGCTAATTTTCGTTGTCAATGTTAACAACAAACAAACAAACAAACAAACAAACGCGAAGCTAAGCTAAGAAAAACGTGTTAACAAGCTCTAATGACGGCTTTGATATACTAGTATATCCCTGAATAAACATTTATCGCGAAAAATAGCGAATTAATCAGCAATGACGGAAGCTTTAAAATATCTAGATTTAACGGGCAAGGAGAGTGAGAGAAAACGTTGTTATCGAAATCGTTGTTTCAATTGCAATGAAATGCTATTGATCAATTGATCAACGCACAATCACACTCACATACACGCACAATCACACTCATAACACTATCACAATCTACACTCATTTCAACGACTTTCATACTCGTAATATACATTTTATCACATTTTTTGCTCAGAACCTTTATAAAAACACTGCGAAGAATTGAGCCCATCTTACTCAAAAATTAAAAAACGCCTTGATAAATCCCGACCAAAGCTGAGCGATATAATGCAATACTTTCCACAAATGAAAACTATCATCTTCAAATCATTGTCGAGATAACCATCTAATGATCTTTCCAATATAAAAATATGAAAAGCTTCTCAAATATTGCCTAGTATTTATACATAAAAACTTCCTCTAAATTAAACAACGGCCTGAATGTACCATTAGCCTTGTATAACAATTTTTGCTGCTTGTAACAACACTGAGGTCTGAATTCCAACTGATCGTACGGACTCAAATGTCAATTGTTCACAGTGTACAGTCTCTAAAGAATGAATGCATTCAGCTTATCAAGCGAATGCAACAAAATGATTTTTTCCCGTGAATTCAATTTTTGCATGGAATCTTACCTCCATTGTGTTGTTGTTAATGCCCTATTTAAATAAAAGCTGGACACAAGGCTGGCAAGCAACCTTTTCTTCGTAATTTAGTTTTTGCTCAATTATTTGTATTTTAAAGTCAGTTATTGACTTAATTATTTGCATTTACACGTCTGTTATTGGCTTAATTATTTAATTATCCATGTCAGTTATTTTACTCAGTTATTTGCATTTACATGTCAGTTATTTGCATTTACATGTCAGTTATTTGCATGTACATGTCAGTTATTTGCATGTACATGTCAGTTATTTGCATGTACATGTCAGTTATTTGCATGTACATGTCAGTTATTTGCATGTACATGTCAGTTATTTGCATGTACATGTCAGTTATTTGCATGTACATGTCAGTTATTTGCATGTACATGTCAGTTATTTGCATGTACATGTCAGTTATTTGCATGTACATGTCAGTTATTTGCATGTACATGTCAGTCATTTTCATGTACATGTCCGTTATTTGCATGTACATGTCCGTTATTTGCATGTACATGTCAGTTATTTGCATGTACATGTCAGTTATTTGCATTTACATGTTAGTCATTTGCATGCACATGTCCGTTATTTGCATGTACATGTCAGTTATTTGCATGTACATGTCAGTTATTTGCATTTACATGTTAGTCATTTGCATGCACATGTCCGTTATTTGCATGTACATGTCAGTCATTTTCATGTACATGTCAGTTATTTGCATTTACATGTTAGTCATTTGCATGCACATGTCCGTTATTTGCATGTACATGTCAGTTATTTGCATTTACGTGTTAGTCATTTGCATGCACATGTCCGTTATTTGCATGTACATGTCAGTTATTTTCATGTACATGTCAGTTATTTGCATTTACATGTCAGTCATTTGCATGCACATGTCAGTTATTTGCATGTACATGCCAGTTATTGGCTTGACTGGCGTCTGTACATGTGGCAAGTTAGCGTCCCGCGTGACTTGCTTTAATTAAATTTCGTTCGACCAATCCTTCCATAATTCCCTAGATGCTGGGAACCTCATGAAGATTCATCTTATTCAATGTTCTATTTATTCGAGTACGAAATTCAGAAAGCCATCGACTGATTTGATAAGCTACATGTGTCAATTTGTCCTATGTTCGTAGTGTGAATAATTATATAACGAACTTGCAATACATCTTTTAGAGTTAGTTTTAATTTTCTGAACGGATCAATTTCAACGGACATTCGGAGTGGTAATTGAAACTCTGAACGCTTTTGTCAAAACCGCTCACAATTTAGGCGGTCAAATAATTAACTATTAATACTACCGAGGGTTGATTGAATGACTGGACCTCATTTGCTTATAACGTCATGTGTTCATGATAACGTTAACAAATGCGCTGCGAAGTATACAACTTCTCTGAGTATAAACGAGTCAGCAATATCATCTGTTGGCCACCTACCTTCCATCTACACCTCCACACTACAATACTGCCTGAATTGTTATTTATTATTAAGATCAGATATTTTTTTATTTGTTCACCAATACATGCCAAGCATGTTGATGTCTAGCCAGTTATGTGCCATAATGAAGCAGTTATCGAGCAAAAATTCACGCTGTCCCTATCAAAATTTGGATGCCTGTCAGCCGCTGGCTCAGGGTCGCCCCAAATTCTTTTTACGGTGTAAATTAGAAGCTCTATGTCCGCTTTAGGTTCCGGTTGCCGGAGCGAAATAAGCGCCGAAAGAGAATCTTGTGAAATACCCGTCGAGCTTGGGGCGATCGTGGGGCGCGTATTCGGTACCTGATACGTTCGGGACAGACACGGCCGAATCTGAAAAATGCGTTAAAAAAATGCCCCCTCCCTTCCCCCCTCTATGGGGGGAAGGGAGGGGGTCATTTGAATCGNTAGTAGCAACCCCATTGACATGAAAGTAACGTAAGCGTGTTGAAGATAACATAATGCCGATGTGTTTTTCTATGCGCACGCAAAGCAAGCGCGTTGACAGACACGCATCGCACGCGTGTTGAATCTCACGCCACTCTCGTGTGAGCAACGAGAGTTGCTCACACGAGCAACTCTCACGAGCAACTCGATGCAAGCGTGTTGTAGATAACGCAACGCAAGCATGTCTACGTACACGCAATGCAGGAGTGTTGAAACGCTCGCGTGTTGATAAGTTCGTACCCATGCACAATGCACATGCAGCGCCAAAACTAAAGGCAGGGGCTAGTCGCGCTCGCGCTACAAGAACTCAGGGCAGCTACTGAGCAGGGTAAACCAATGGTGGCCTGGCCAGCCGCTGATTTCGTGTGTCATTTGACCCTTATATTTTTTCCCATGAAACTACCCAAAATAGCTACTACTGGGCGGCTAATTATGAGATGCGGCCATTTCACATCTGAATCATCTCTAATCCGAGACTGGCAACCGAAACCAGACCGTCTGCCGCGGCTAAATTTTGACAGGGGTAGTTAATAAAAAATATAATAATCAAACTTATCAAAGGAAGGTAATCTCTGTGTAAATCCTGCCCAATGTTTTATTTCTAAGCCTCAATCTCAGGTAGAGAAAGATGTCTTTACCTTAAATCATTCTTGAAGAAAAAACAATAAATGATTCCCAGTTCGAAAACGTGAATAGAGCCAAAAAAGCGCATGCGTAAATTTCAAACTAGGTCATCCTTTTAAGTCGACATCGTCAAGTAAGAAAAAGCTCGAATCTCATCTTCAGATTCGAGCAAAGAGTTTCAGGATTCATCTCAGACGGACGGCAGGAGCTTTCACTTCTTTGGCTCTTTTACTGCTCGATTCGAGCGTTCCAATGTAATGGAAAGAAGCACTCAGGATGCTTCTATAAAAACTTATATTTGCAATCATTTGCCGACTTTTGGAGCCCTGTTTCTTTTAATGGGCGTAGCAAAGGCTGTTTGGAGATGTGTCTTCGTTGTTAGTCCAGTTTGGCTTTCAAAGGAACGCAGTTTAAACTGCTTTTTGGTTTTGAATTTTTCTCTTGCAGCCTACCTAACAATTTTCCAAGTCTTTGAAGGTGCTTCGGTTACTGGAAGAACATCGTTTAGACGAGCAGGCAATCTGGTCGTTGACGCATGGAACGATGTTCCCCTGGACACAGATTGCACTCACCGAGACTGTCGAACTCCTTTTGCGACGAGCTCGCCAAAGAGCTCGCTGGCAGTTACTCTCGAAACTCCTTTGTCTTCTTGTGCTAAATAGTCGCGAAAATCTGGCCAGGTCCAGGCTGATCACATAGTTTTAAAAGAGAATTTTAACAAACGGTGAAAGGCGATAAGATTATTGAAAAGTAAGACAAATTTATGATGCGTACGTAATTCATTAAAGTGTTGAATTTTTTATTGCTGTGGTCTGATAGTAATGACTGATGGTATTTATTTGGAAGACCATACGCTAGATCCTTGTTATTGTATGAAGAAGCGTGTCTCTTTATCAAAATGTTGGCATTGCTTTCAAATAACAAATGCAAAGCTTCTTTACTAGATCCCTTAATTTGGTTCAAAGATAAATAATTCAAATGGATAGAAAAATAAACCAAATTCGTTCCAAAAACAGTTTTTGAACTGTATTGCGAAAAATGTCAGAGAGAATCCAGGCGTGATTCTTCATCAGATCTCAATTCATTATGAATTTCCTGATTCAGTTTTTTCAGTGGCTGCAGACATTTTATTGAATCTTATTATCATGGCGGAAAATAGTTTATATGAACTTTAACGCTCTCAAATTCTCAATCCTTGCAAACGTCAAAACATACTTTCGAAATATAGATATTAGTTTCCGAAAACATTTTCCCCAAACAATTTTTTGGAATATTTATTTTTTGCTTTATAATATTTAATTTTCGCAGATTATTTTATTTATATATTTTAGTACATCTGATCATTTTGTTAATAAGGATTAGTTTTTCTGCGCAAAACACCTTTTTCACATGCGACTTCTCCTGCATTAACCTCAGGACCTCTTGCGACGCCATCTTGCTAGGACTTGAAAAATGTCCTCCGAATTACATGATAAAGACCGAACTTGCCCAGCCGGGGCAAAACAATGGAGATGAGCTGCTAATTACCTCAGCGAGGACGTCATGTGCAGCTCCTGAATACAGCCAAGTGTTCAGCTCGCGAGAAAAAAAAAATGGGGAATTTTCTGTATGACTGATTATTGCTTTAAAGGTATTTTCAGAGGAATTTTAATTACTTGATTATTAAATTTCCTTGCTATGACTCTTGAATCATGGTCTTGAACTAAGATTGGGATTTTGATTGTTAAGGTTTACAAATGTTCTAAGTTATTTGTCTATGCATATACTTTAACTGTGAATAATTAATGTTGAGTGCATATTATTTGCTGATATATGTTGTATCCGTTTTCTATTTTGGGATACGTGGAATATATTTTCTGTGCTGAATTTCCCACAATATTGACTTAAAGATACCAACATTAGCTTTTTATGATCACCTAAATTTTACGCGGCAGGTGTTCGTTAAGTATTTCTTCGTGCACAATATTTGGCAGATGTGTTCAATACGGGCGTGAAATACGAGCTGATAGCGCCTCTCGTTAGTCCCGAGCCAGGCATGCAATCCCTTGCTGACCTCTGACCAAAATGTCAAAAATAATTTCGAGCCCATAACTCCGTCAGCAAATCATTGATGGCTTTTCAAGCTAACCTACCAATCACAGACGAAAAATCGTCCACTGCGTGAACTTAGGCCGCTACGTGTGCTTATACCGCTACGCGTACTTAGGCCGCTATGTGTGCTTAGACCAATACGTGCACTTTGGCAGCTACGTGTTTTTAGGCCGCTTCGTGCATTTTGGCCGTTAAGTGTACTTATGCCTCTATGTGTACTTAGACCGCTACGTGTATTTAGACTGCAACGTGTGCTTATAGGCCGCTCCGCGTACTTATGCCTCTATGTGTATTTAGGTCGCTACGTGTACTAAAGCAATTTTTTATAATGCGACCCTTAATTCAGTCATAAAAGTTAACGACTCAGCTTTGATCAGTCTTCATATTAAATATGAAAATTTTGAATCAACACTATAAGGCTTCATATTCGATTCATTTGGCAACAGGTAGTGAGTTCTTAGATTGAAATGTTTTAGAAAACTAAACATTTGAATTTTAGGCTCCTGCTTCATATAAGTTAATTTACATACATGGTTTTTAGCTTCAATAGTTCTAATACGGGATGTTCTTCAGAGTAGATTGCAGGAAGCAAAGCGTGCATATTGCATACAAGCCATTTTTAATTTTTTCTGAACTTGTGTTTGAACATAGTTATGCATCAACATTGAATTCTTAAAACTCAGTTAATCTAGAATTTACTAGTTTTTAGCTGTACCAGCTAAAATTTATTCATATATTCAGTATTTGATTTAAGTGTTCGTTTAACGTAACGCAGCCAGAGATGTTTGAGGTCATCTACCTATAAATTATTATTATATTTTAAGTATCATACACAATAATATCCTCAGCAATATTCTTTAAAAAAATTAAACAACGGTATCAACAAACACTATATGCTATAATATCCACCTAAATTCCCTGTAAAATTAAGCAAAATATTAATATAAAAAGTCACGCTCGCCTCCACGACAGACTCATCGATGCCCGGAACCGTGCGCGCGATACGCCATCTAAAGTAGCGCGTGTGAAGAGCTCGGGGCAGTAAATCCAGACTCGGCCTCCCTAGGGACGTAGCAACTTCCGCCGTATCTCTAGCGCATCTCGACGAGAAAATACCCTAAAAAATGCTTGCCTAATTACTGGCTCAGGATCATAATTCAGAGTGCGACGGCAGCGAATATATCACTCGGTTTCTTCGCCTCACATTACTTATGAGAGCCACGCGGCGTTAATTCTTGCTGAAGTAAAAACGAGTAATTCGACTTGAGAATTTATTTGCAGACTTGTGGTGAGTTGATTTGCGCCTGAAAAAGGATAATTTAATGCCACAGCTTTCAGTGAGGGAAATTAAGCCGAAAATGCTTTCTCGGGACTCAGGGATGTTTGGTCCGCGCCTTGAAAATCACATTGCAGAGGTAACTGATAATAGCAATTCATATTGCAAACTGTTGCGTACGTAAGCAAATTGATCGCTAATTAAATCAACTATCATAGTGAACATTCAAGGCAAAATTTCTTTTTTCGAAGTATGGCATATTTCGAGCCTCGTTGATTTATGTTCTATTTAAATTAGATAATACTTCTATACCTTCAATTCCACGGACTGTGAGCAGGCTCTTCGTATTTCTATATTGTAAAGTAGCAGTTTTGACGTCTATGTTTGCAAAGATTGAAAATATGAGAGCAAAAATAAATAAATAAAATCACAAATAAACTATATTCATCGTTTAAAAGAAGATGAAGCGGAACTTCAGGAGAAATTTGAAAACATAATTAGGCAATTCATTATGGAAAAATTTCTGATGAAGAATCACAACGAGATTTACTTCGGATTTTTCTCACAACATAGTTAAAAAAATAATGAGACTCTAAGTTCATCCTCGGGTAAGAGAAATCAGAACGATTTTGAGAGAAATCTTGTTAAATTTTTCTAATTGAGCTTATTCAACTTTGAACTAAGTTATAAGGTAGCTAGTAAGGAAGCTGCATATTGATAGTCTGATGGCAATGCCAATAATTTCACAATATCGGCAAAGTTCTTTTTACAATACTGTAATGAGGAGGTAGCGTTTAGTCTTTTAAACTTCTCGGACCATTGCAAACTTCCAAATAATCAGTAATTACTTTTAAGTACAGTCAGGAACAAATCTTAACAGTAAGGAAGTTCGTCAGCATCTTACATTTTTATACTTTTAAATAAATTCGTCGACTTTCATTGTTTTTATAATTCCCTTTTCAATCTCCGTTTACGAAACAACGCACGCTCAATTAAGTTACCAGCGCGTTAATTCATCAATTTTGAACTAATTCAGACGAAATTTGAAACACAAATATCAATGAGAATACTTCACTGCATAAATGCTCATAACGCTAAAACGCACCTTTATCGCAAGTGCTCCGTATATTAATACGCAAAAAATTAAAAGCTATTATCAACGTAACCCAATAATGTAAATGTTCCGCTGCGACCATAGTCAAATTTTTTTGATTAGCTCCGTTTGTGTCTGAGACGAAATTTTAATAAGATCATTTTACGTTCTGTCTTCGGGTAGAAGTATCAGTGTTTATCTCAATCTGTTATCCAGAAATAACAGATGAGTGTGTTGATGAAGCAGTTGCTGGGTTTAGAGCTGGATCGAATGGAGATAACGGACGTGATTAGATCCATAGGTAAGTTACTCTGCCTCATACTTCTGTACCGGAGAACATGATAATTAGCTAACCCTCAACTTAGATTTTATTTCCTAAATAAGGAAGGAGCTGGAAGCTTTAACGACAAGCATTAGGTCAGTAGAGTTAGAAATCTGACTTCGAAACGTTCGCATCATTTAGGCATCAGCGGCGTAGACTGGAGGGGAGCTGCGGAAGACTCATCTTATGCAAGGGCTGGGATGAGTGTCGAAGACCACCACTGCATACTCCATATGGATTAGCATGATCCTTTCCCCCAATAACGTAGCCTCCAACACTTCTGAACTAGCATGTTATCAGCCGCACGCCTCCAGACAGAACACCTCTATTGCAGTAGACTCACTAGCCTTCTGGAAAGCACCTTGGCATATGGTTCTATACGATATTCACACGATACTCTACCCTAGCGTCGTCTGCCAACGTATTAAAAAAAATGCCGCATTAAATTGCCTGCGCACGCCGGAACTTTGCAGGGAATGTTTTTTGCACCAACAAGCCTTTACTATTATTGCCCTGTACGAATTCAGCCTTTGCACCAACGCCACGCGTTGAAATTAAAGGTGCCTGTACACGGGGACAGTACTGACCGCCAGTTCATCCGCCGCTCGAACTGTCCACGCTACTGCATGTCCTCGAGTATAAGGGTTCAGCCACTTCAGAAGCATGCGCCGGCTTGTGCCCCAGACGCAGCGTCAGTCAAGTGCTGAAGTAGGTGACTGTCGGCGCTACTAGTAGCTATTTTTCATACTATTTATAGCTATTTTTAACTTTTCTACTTCAATGCTATTTTTCTAACACTTTTAGTCTTAGCATAACTCTTTTAGCCTTTTCTAACTCTTTTCGCCTCATTAGCTCAATGTTTACGTCTCTGAAGTATGCCGTGCAAAGCAAATACAATATTTTAATCATCATGGTTAGCAAGCTTTCATGTTTTAAAATGCTGGCATTTTTTAAATGCTCACATTTGTACGTAGTTATTATGAAATGACAATGATATTAGGTATTGAAATAGAGTTTGATTTGATTCTCATGCTATAATTCTATTCCAGAAACTGCCGAACTGAGGCTCGTGAAATTTGTAAGGCATTATTGACGTTTTAAAAGGAATAAATTTCTAGATTTTGAGAATTTTTCAAGTTGAATTCGAAAAGTTAAATCAAATAACTCTATTTTAGAACCGGCTGAACAGACACTCGTGAAATTAGAACACCAATGCATGAATTGTTGTTGCCCTTCCTCAAGTTCATTTTTCAGTCGTATAAGTGAGCTTGTTAATATCTTGGATACAAGCATTATCAGACATAAGAAATTGATTAAAATATGTGGAGTAGCTGAGGAAATTAAAATGAACTGATTCCAAAAAAATCTCTGGTTTGCCACTCTGCGGCCCGGGCAAGAAAAATATATTAAAGATCTACGAACTCTCAAAATAAACGGTGAAAACAGTGTTGAAATATCTTGTAGTGTCATTTTCTTGATCAAAACTTGAGCTTGCAACAAACAATGTCCGAGCAATCAATAACAATACAGATTTATTGGGCCAAGTTTGACCAATGAGACGGATACCCGTCTACACGTTCAAACTTGTCGTCAGTTTGTTTGACCATCCGTCTTTTCTAATTTTGGTAAACCTCTAACTCCACCCACCTGCCATGCAAGACGTAAAACTTTTACGTCCACACGTCTTACAACTTGCATGTCAAACATGTCATGAAATGCAACACTGACTATGAGTTTGACCGTGTGGAGGTGGCTTTAACTTTTTAAACGCATGGGCGTCAGAGTTACTCGTTACGATGTCATCGAAGTTGTTGACCGTCCGCCTCTGCAGTCAGTCGGTCACATTGTTGCCAGATGGGCCTTTTTAAGGCCAAATTTCGCAAATGTGGCCTTTTTTGAAATGCATTGGCCTGAAAATTTTCATTTGGCCTTTTTGTCCGTTTTGGGCCTTTTTTATGAAAAATGTAACTCTCGGTTTTTTTATGATAATTTGGTCCATCAATTTTATCCAAGACGAGTGCACCCAAATTCAGTTTTTCCCAAGACGAGTACACTCAAATTTTGACACGAAACTGTGTTTACACTTCGGTTTAGGTGGCAACACTAGCGAGTGTCGCCTAATCTGGGCAACACTTTGGTTGAACCATGGGACTATATCCAATTGCCGACTCGTATTAATTAAGGGCCATGGACGGCAGAGCTGACAGAGCGAATAATCGAGTGTAGTTTTCACTTCTAAAGAGCAGTACATTTAGCACTATTTTTTGAGGTTACAGCACAGCTTCTCGATATATTCAGCCTTCTGGTGTGAGTCACTTCAAGATATCACTTTGAACAAATAAATTTTATTTCCTATGCAAGTAATGATAGGCAATATATTATTTTCCTGCGCATTCAAAAGTTGTGATAAATTTATATGATTGACTTTTAATATTTAGATTAGTCTTGCATGGACCACATCATCTCTATACCGCAGAAATGAGTTTAAAATTTTTCATCTTCCGAGTATATATATTCTACTGTCAATGCCAACATGTCAAAAACTTCGCCACATGGGTCGCCTGCCGAAGACCACTACTGCCCTGGATGTAATGGACCATTATGATTCCTGCCTTCCGGAACATCGCCTTCATCACTTGAAGCCGTCCTGATCAAGGCCGTAGGTCGAGCCAGCCCTCGGTCGAACGGCCACTTGTCGAAGGACGATAAATTTTGGAACATAACTATGCTATCTGAAACCTAACCTCAGATGCGGTGAACGTAAAATTACATAATTTAACGATGCCAGGAAGTCAGATTCGATCCGCGGCCTGGTGGTGCATGGCAGGTTCTATGCGAGGCCGGAGGAAGACAAAGCCGAGTGGTTCACGGCTGATTGGTGGATGTCCGGAGAAATCCAAAGCCTTCGATTCAGGGCTTATTGGTGCACAAAATTGGTGGTGCACGGCTGCGCTCCACGCCAAATCACTTATGTCGCCTATCACTTTACTATCTATTTTGTTGGCAAAATAGCAAAACTGAGCCCAAACTCTCTAACGCGAACGAAAAGCTTTATGGTTGTTAGGTGGCAATTGAATCCTCAATATCATGTATTATACGGTTTTATTTACGGTCGGCGAGTAACGTGCAATTCGCTGCAGGCTGACGGCTTATGTAGCATTGACGGTAATTCAGCTCATACACGTGATGAAATTGGTGTATTTTTTGCTGTCTGAACTGGCTGAAAATCTTGAGAGTAAATGCATGCACTGCAAATGGTTAGAACTACCTTAAATTTAAAAATTTTCTATTAATTTCAAATGGGGCCTTTTTGGCCTTTTTTGTGAGTCAAATTGGCCTTTTTTTCTTGGCTCCATCTGGCAACCCTGCGCGGCGGCGGCGGACACTCACTCGGTCACTCCAGTCAGTCGCACAGTGGGTTGTTGTTGGATAACGTGAATGTGAAGGCGTGAAGCTCAAATGGTAAATTGAAATGGAGTGTGGAAAGTAGAGTTACAGAGTCTGTGGAGTGTGGACTAAATGGTTTGATGCTTTAAACACAATTGATTTAACGGAACTTATTATTACAGGGTGGCCCGGTGGACGGTGGTTAAAGTTCAGAGATTGGCACAGAGAGGCGCGGGTTCAATCCCGGCTCTGTGCGCCAGTTTCTGGTCAGAATCGGCAAGGAGGCCGGGCGGGCAAAAGCAGAATTGAAGCAGTGAGTTGCGAGTTCGAGACCGCAAAATGCTGTGAACGTTCTGCGATGTTAAGAATCGGCGACAGGCCTACGGCCTAATAAACGCTGAAACCGCTATAAATAATACTAATAGGGAACTCAGAACTGGGAAGCTCTTTTGCTGACGCTGAGTTATCTGTCATCTCATGCCAGCTGGTACAGGGTACCTACTGTACTGTGTAGCGAGTATGGTGTCCCGACTGATTTAGGCCTATGTTCTTTAATTATCGTGCATTATGGAATTCAGAGAATCAGAGCCATAGTCGTGTAATAATGTTTGAAACTTATTTTTAATTGTTTTTGTTTGAAAATTTATCTTTTAATATATTCACATCTTTAATCTAAATATGAGTTGCTGAATGTGTGTACAGAGTACACTACAGACAAGCATTGAAAACATCTGCCTTTAGGCTTTAGGGCCGCAACTAGAGGTTTCCCGCCCATGGTGGAATTCTGACAAGGGAGGTACTTATGGCGCTCCGGGGGGAGGGGGGCGCTCCGGGGGGGANTAGATGTGTATAAGAGACATGTATACTGTTAAGCAACATTATACCTATGCTAGAAGCACTTACATTTGGTCTCTTCAACAGGGGGTACGAACGAAGGCCGGGACCTGGACATGATACTTGATGTTCATCAATCATCAGGGAGGACGTCCTGTCTGACCTGCCACGCGCCGGAGATTAGATTTGCAGGCCGGTATTCATGAGGAGTGGATGTCCATAGCAGAGACAGTTCACGTACATTATATCTGTAATATACTAATAAAACATATTATTGAATTGCCTACTTACCTTTTGCGGTTCGGCCACTTCCATGCTGCCCCAGGAGGGGTGGCCAACGGAGCCCTGCCTTGAGGTTTGGTTGGCAGAGCTCAAGCCTGGTCTCCTAGCTCGTTATGAACGAGGGAGCTTCAAAATTTTGTAAGAGATTGCTTCAAATAACATGAGAATGTTACATTTAATAACGCCCTAGGAATCTTCATCAGCGAGTCCTAGGGCAGTTCAAGAAGAGCTGTGTTACTTTTCAATAATAATAAATTGTACAACCACTTCTGAAGCTTCCTCGTTTAGTGATTTCCCCTTTGACCAATAACTAAGCAATGACGTTATAACAACGCTATTTGAAAAATTATTAATTATTATAAAATAAAAAAATTATAAATTATTACTCTTATTATTTGCAAAGTGGACTTGAGATTATTTGATTTATTTAAGTGCTAGTTGCCAAATGCTTAGTAAGAGTCATCAGGCCTATATTCACATTAGCCTATCTAAATTATGAAACCAAAAAATAAGTAAATATTAAATTAGATATTTTATAAAAAATAGTAAAATAAAACGAAAAATAAATAAAATGCAATATCAAATAAATTTTTTATTTTCTCACCTCAACATCACCTTCACCTCTTCAACACGTAAATAATATTTCCATTAGAATCACATACATACTGCTAAAACTTAATCTGACAATAACCACTTTCTATTAAGTTATTGAAAGATCTTTAGGTTTACTTATCCTCTATTTTGTTTGGCTAGAGTACAGCTCTTTTGCTACAGTGACTCGTCCAGCATCTGTAGCACTAAGTCCATTCCTTGTGCATTCCAATGGAGCATGTCATCGTTGAACAGATCCTTCTTGAAGTGATTTTTGGTGAAAGAGTAGAATATTTTCCCAGTGTTGACAACCGACACGTTCCTCTCTTCAGCTGAAAGTAAAAAATATATGAAAGATATAGATTTCCATAAATGTCTTGAAGCTACATATGTATATGTTGAACAATATATTTTATTTTCAATATTGCAAAAAATATTTAATTTTGCATTAACATTAAAGTTAAGTTATATAAATTACTAAAACCATGAGGCACTAACAAGGTAGTTCTGAAAGAATCCACTTGTTGAATGCCTTCCAGATTTTTAAGACGCCATTTCTGTACCCACAGGAGGGTATTGGAGGGAGGGTCAGGATAGTTATATTATCAGCTCCTGACTCTTTGACAACAGCAATAAGATTATTCATTTCCAGTTTCAGCTTTTCTATGTCCAATTCGACACCTTCCTGCCAAAAACGCATTAATTTAAATGTCAGCAAATATTTCAGGATATATTACTTATATATCAGTGAATTTTCGATTTTTAAATATTTATATCATACAAATGATACAACGTGTAGAACTTACAACCAGAAGATCATTAGTTCCAATCTGCAGAATGACATCCTGATTCACAGTCCTCCCAGCTAGTCGGTTGGCTAGTTGGGACATGGTTATCCCACCGATGCAGAAGCCAATATTACGTTTACTGTTGTCTGAAACAGAAATTATGTAACCAAATGCATAATTTATAATTTATTCCATAATTGCAAAATTCTCATTATGGTGGTACATAACATAGAAAAACATGTACGAGTTTAGCATACCAAATTGCACATTAATGTTACCTCCATGGTAGAACCTGTATAGGCGTTTCAGCATCGAATCTCCCACCAGCTCAAACGACCGTGCCTCGGACCCCAGCGTTAGATACGCCATGATTCAAACCTGTAAATCTAGAGAGCTCTGTTAATTTCTTTCAACTTGTATGATCAAAATTTACTACTCTATAAATATTTTATTTCAATTTATTGGCAAATATTACCTATGTATTTCAAAATTATCACATCAACATTGTAAATATGAAATTTCAAAGTTTTACATATAATAAAGTCTGATATTATTTCAAATGATTACAATTACAAAAGTAATCAACAAATACAGCACTACATGTTGACAAGTGATATGTCACATTTTCATGCAACCTAGGCAAATCAAGTTATATACAAATAGTTATAAAGCTTTCAATAAGACAAGATAGGGAAATAAGAAAATCAACTCTAAGAGCAATACCCAAATATAAGCATTTAGTAAATCAGCATAATTATAATATGGCATGAGGGTTTGGTGAATTGAGAGTGATGAGATTAACTGTCACTCAATTGATTATGTTGTGGAAAAGTTTTACATTTTAATGCGACGAAGACAACAGCCCAAAATGCAAATTGAGTGACAAGGATGAACAATTTTCACTCAATTTGAATTACTTGGTTGTTATTTTCAGTCTTTACATGACCTTTTGTGTAGGTGATCTCAGTGTTAGGAGCACTGCAAGTCCTACTATTGATTGGATCTATTATATCATAATGGTTAAGAGAAGGATTATTGGGGAATGAGTGGTATAGAAGAGCAATGTGGTTATTAGGTCCAGATGGAATAAGTGGTTTTTGGTATGTGTGTATTAATTGCCACATGTATGAAGGAGGTGAGGTTCTTTTTTGAAGAGTGTATACATTTTTCTGGAACATGCAGGCAAAAATAAGCATTTCGAAATCTCCTGCATACTTATCGAGTAGATTCTTTGGGTTTGGGTCTTTAATTTTGTTAGCACGATTTTTTATGCCCTCAATGATATTACTAGTAGTTTTAGTGAGTTCAGGGCCATAACACTTTACTAGGGAGTAGACCAACATTGCATCACTATTGTTGACTAGCATGTCTCGGCTCTGTGGAGTTTTCCAACTGTCAATTGTCCATTTATCTTTCCATTGATTATCCTCGATCAAAGAAGTCAGTTTGCCAGCTAGAAGCCTCTTCACATCCAGGAATAGTTTTTCGTCTCCGAACAATGAGTGAGCAAAGCATCTGTAAAGGCAGTTCCCATCTCCAGTTATTTTTTCTATTTTCCTATTTTCATCCATCAAGAGTTGCGTTAAATTTTGCAGAGAAATGTCTTGGCTGGTATTGTCCTCTTTAATTGTAGATACACATTTAAATCTCTCCAATTTTTGGCTCATGGTGCACTTTATTTTGTCACTGCACTTCATTTTGTCACTGCACTTCTGACAGAACCAATCTTCAGGTGGAATTTCCTTCATTTTCAGGCACTCAAGATGGAACCAGTCACCACCTTCGACACCTTCCTCAGCTAAGCGTTCAATGTAAGAAAGACATTTTTCTGAATTAGTGCAGCCTATCCACATCTCATCTTTGGAAGTTTTAGCTTTATTTCTTCCATCATTCCTATTGTGACACAAGCAATAGATTTTCTTCTTTTTAGTTTTAATGGCATGTTTTGCAATATTAAAGTTTTGCTTATCTTGCACAGGCTCTTTATTTTCCTGATTGAAAATTTGATCCAAAGAAATTGATGGAAGAGAGGTACTCTGCAATGGCACAACTTTCAATTTAGGTTCTAGCAAATAATCACTGGTGTTGGGATAGGGAACAGGTAGCTCCTGATGGACTGCAGATGTGTTCACGCTCGAACAAATTTCTCTTACTTCAGGGGCTTTTAATAACCAGTTATCAATTTTTCTCTTCTTTCCATGACCTTCCTTTGGTTCCTCTTCTAGATGCCGCTTAGAAAAGTTGCTCCTCGCAACATCTCTGCTAAGCTCACTCAAGTAGACTGAGACAGATGAACTTGGTTCAGTAGACCTCTTGTTTTTGATCAGAGATTCATTGTGTGTTTTAAGGAATATGGATCTTGCAAGATCGGCATCATGCAAGACAATATTTGTGTTGCATCTGAGGAAGACTTCGCAGTTAACAGTATCTTCTTTAGTTGATTTTGTATTGAACTGGTTCTTGGATTCAAATCTATCTTTAACTGTGTTCGCTACATGAGACATAACTCTTTCAGTGGCTGATTGAGTAGGTTTCATGAGCTGGATGATTTCAAGACAACGAATGATGTTGGTTGGATATACATTTTTGCGATTGTTTTCTGCAATATAATGAGCAAAGGCATGGGTGTAGGATTGTGATTTGGAACTGCCTGACCTAATAACGCTGTTGTTGGGCAGAGCTTGATACTGCGATTGAAAAGTAGCCATGAATTTTTCATAATCACTTGTCAAACAATCACAATCATCAACTCCCTTGCACTCGCTTCCACAAAACTCAAATTGGATGTTAACAGTATTGAACAGTTGCTTGATAGAAGTTGATTTGTCCTCCAAGTTGTTCTCGTGGTGCAGTGAAAACAACTGCGTTGCAAGAGCAATGGGCTGAGGGATCATCAAGTAATTGGGAGCTTCATTACAAATTTGGTCAATCCATTTAGAATTGTCATCCATCAAATTTCTTACAATGTCTTCCCTTGAAGCTTCAAGCTCTCCTCTTGTTTTCAAGTTGAGCTTCACTGCTGTTTGCCGCAAATTGATATAGTCATAGTTAGTATGGCTGCCGACTTCAGAGTGTGACTTGACATTTCCATCCTTCAGAAAAGTTGTCACATCAATAAAAGGGGTCTTCAACTCCTGCAATTCTGATGCCAGGCTGTCAACAAGGTGCTTGTATTGGAATGGTCCAAAGTGAGTGCTTTGAGCTATTTTCTCTTTTTCAGACATGACTTTGTAGAGTCTTCGAATAAACATGACTTTAATAACAAAGGAATCCTGGACGATTGATTTCAATATCCCTATTGCTTTATCACTTAGGAAAGTCTGAGTATTTATCAATTCAGGAAGGGCTTCAATCATGATTGGCAAGTTTTTCAAAATTGCATCCAAGTGTAGATGCAAATATTGCGCAAATCTAGTAGCACATTGGTTTGGAATTGTACTGAAGCTTGATCCATGATAAATGTTGATGTATTTGTGTATTATATTCTTGACTATATTGTGGTCATTTACAAAAGCTGAAACAGTTCTGCATGTTGCCAAAGTGTCTGATACCCATTTTGGCATAGACTTCTGCAATAAATTTTCCATTTTATGGCAGAAATCAGGGAGGCCATTCAAGTTTTGAAATTCATTTGAAGTTTTCAGTATCTCAATCATGCCACTTTTCTTTCCTGTGTATACAGCTGCACTATCTGTGCACACAAATGCAACTGTTGAGGGATCAAGGAATAAAGATACATTTTCTTTAACATGATTAGTAGTAGCCACAGCATCTCCCTGCCTGATCATTGGAACCCCTAAAACCATTTCCTCAGGCATTCCATCATCGCCAACATAGGTTGCAACAATGGCCTGTCGTGATACATCCTTTGGAGCAGTACCCTTATCACAGCTAATAGTGATTTTTCTCTTGCTCTTTGTTGCTGCAAAAGTGCTGTTAAAGAATCTCTTCATGGTAGTAGCACAGGCTTCATAATTTGCTGAAAGGACATTACGGATCCCTGTATGCGTTTGATGTCGGTTGCCCAAGGGATTGCTCAAATGTGATGGGCAGATAAGGGACAGAAAAGCACACAAGGCAGTATACAATCTGAATGGTAATGAATGAGAAGTCATGAAGATTCCAGCAATCATAGTGTTTCTTGTTGCCTTTTCCTGTTCTTCTGTAGTTGGAAATCCCAATTTTCGTTGACTGTCATCATCAGATTTTGTAAATTCCAGAGCTTCCTTGTGTTGTTGACTAAGCAGATGCATTTTCATGGCTATATTTTTCTTCCTGGTGGTAGTGAAGGTCATTCCCTCAGTCCAGGATTCTCCAAATTTACGCTTACCTTTGCTAAGACGTCCGCGGCTGAGGCAGACTTTACAGAAATGTACTATTTTATCATCTTTACTGTTGTACTGTGATAAGAAAGTAGAACCACCATCAAAGGTTTTGGCATTGTGTTGCGAAACTATTTGCTTTTCTTCCTCTGATCTTCCACGAAGGTTCTCAAACTTCCTTTTGCAGCAACAATCTTCTGTTTTGTGTGGGCATTCATCAAGTGCAGCATTCAATGCAAGTTTGAAGAATTTATCGGCATTGTTCAGAGAATTACAAGATTTGCATTCAGGCTTGCAGATCAGGAGTGGTTGAATTTTTTTATTTGTGGATACAGATGATTGAATATGTAGTTCTGGATTGTGTGAAGGTGAAGGAGATGCAAATGATGTAGTTGGACTTTGATCTTGATGTACTTCTTGATTTGTGTTGATTTCTAATGGGACTGGTGCTTCTGTTAAGTCTGACAGTTTGCTAGAAATGTTGCTGTTGCATGGACTGGTTGTGGTTGGAATGTCTGGTTTTGTGATATGGGATGAAATGGATGTCATGGATGGTGCTGCGCCTGCATCAGTTTCAGTTGATAGGAAAAAGGATTTCATCATCCTTTCACCTTTAGCATCCAAAGAAGAGCTCTTTGCACTTGCAGTCTGTTCACAATATGTTCTATAGGCATTTGGGTGGTGACGTTTGAGGTGTCTTGACAAATTTGCATAGCTAGTCCTATCAAATTTGACCAATCCCCCACCAAACGTGCAAAATTTGCATTTTGCTTGAAATGAACCATCTACTCCAGAAACATTGGTAACATTAGAAAATGCAAACTTAATTATAGGATGAGATGAAGACATGATGACGACGGGGATGGACAGCTTTGGAAGAACAGAGTCACCTGAGAGATGACCTAGGAGAAAAGTACACACATTGATATAAATGTTATTATGTTAGTATATGATAAAGGAAGAACAGCCAATTTAGAAAAACATAATATTAAATTACTTATTTAAAATTAGAATATTTTAATTATTGTAATTTTATTATTTATCAAACTGCCATTTGTAGAGTATCAAGCAAAACTGCAAAAGTCTGAAATCTTTTCTTGTATTTGGATTCCATTTGGAATAGATATTCTACAACAAAAGCTTTCTAATTTCTATTAATAATTATAAAAGCTGTAAAAAGCATTGATAATGGCTATGTCATAGAGACATAGAGTCATCAGTCATAGTCATTAGCTACTCATTAGTCAAAACTCAAAACTCTCATAAGAAAACTAGTTACCTAGAGGCTAGCCGCTAGGTCACCCTAGTCACCCTACCCTAGTGCTAGTAGGCTAGTCACCTTAGTTTTAGTCCTTACCTACTCCTAGGCTACAATTTACATTTTACATTTACAAATTATGTTTATAAAAAAGTGATAAAAATTTGTAAATTTTTAAAATCAATTGTATAATAATAAAGTTATAAAGGGAAAAATTAATAGCATTTTTAATGTTATTTATAAAAATTCCTATTTGTGAATACGCGAAATGTGAATAAAAAAAATTCCACGATTGCAAATTGCACTTAAAGAGCAAAGTTTTCAACTTTTATGTACTTGACTTGAGTACTTTATAAGTTTATATTTAATTTATATGCAATATGGATTCAAATAATTCATTATTGTATTCATATTAATCATATAATTTTTAGAAATTTTATCTCTATTCATTCACTCAGTCAGTGAGTGAGGTGACTGACCTGAGGTCACCACAAATTACAAGTCAAAGTCAGCGCGCCGTGCTTAATTCTTTGCGAATTGCGAGTTTAATTTAATTATTTCTAGCGGCTAATGTAGCGCGCTACATTTTACTGTAGCGGTAGCGCCCGTTACAATCTAGTGGGTGTAGCGGTAGCGGTAGCGCCCGCTACATTTAGAGCATGTAGCGGTAGCGGTAGCGCCGCTACATTTCCAAGTAGCGCTGCCCAGCTCTGGCGCTAGGGTACTAAAAAAGATTGATGTCAAGTCATTGAAGATGGACTGTGAACAGTTGTTCGCTAGCCGCCTTTGGAGGAGGTAGTCGACGCTTCGGCTGCAGGTTAACGATAAGATCGCTTACATGTGCGCAGCGTTGAGCGAAATTACTTACTTAGTTCATTTAGGTATTTCAAATGTGTAAGATGTCAACTATCAGGTTTTGATGGGTATCGTGTTAAGGCCCCATACACCAAAGAGTCCGACTCGGGAGTCTAACTCGGCTAACCTCATAACCCCCCAAATATTGCGCCGAACGAGCAGAGGTTGGCAAAATAAAGGCGAGCCTAGCCATGGCTTCCACTGCTTGCTGTGTTATTCACTGTGTATTTCAAAGTCCGCAGTGTGCCCTGAGCTTTGATCGGTTGTGCACGTCTCTTCTAATTTCAAGATCTTGTAGATCTGAACGCCAGCTATAATGAAATTTTCGTGATTTTGACGTTAGGCCTTGAATCATTTGGCCCGAAGTGTATTAGTTTAGAGTTTAAATACTATTTTAAGTTATCGACAAGCAATTGCAGTAGCTAGCAGCCTAGCTCTAGGATTCTATCGGCTACTGCTATCGTTGAACGAAACATTATTTGCCTTTGTACCGAAACGTCTCGTGCAGGTATGTGCTAGGCATTAGTATAGAAAATTTGTAGGATGAATGTAACACAGCTCGACTGCAATACATTAAGACGGCCGAAGTTACAGCGCTAGTAGAACTATTAGGTTTCTTGAGCACGATTCTCCTCTAGGTTCCAGCGGACGGCATGGTGACTAAATCTCAACTTTAGTAGGTCATAGGTTGCCGTTGCTAGTAAGAGTTTCTCTTGCTAATGTTTGGACAATGGCGCAGTTGCTTAGTCATCTATACCAATCATGCTCACCTGTGGCAGGTTTCTTGTGCTGCGAGCTTTATAATCGTAGCTCAATGGACAAATGCTAAATATACATGCTTATGCACGTCATTCGTCGGTACGATTCCTGGTCACGGTGAATATGTGTAGCACTGGTCTTCGGTTGTTAATGATCTCGTAAAACGAATAAAATTCGTAGTCTTCAGGATTAAAGTCTTAAAGAGCAAGTCTTATGAAGAAAGATTGAAGATTATGAAGCTTCCGAGTCTCCGTTATCGTCGCCTACGCGGTGACCTCATTGAAGTATACAAGTATACTCATGGTTTGTACAAGGTCCCAGAAGGATTACTAGAATTTGAAACAAGAACCAACACCAGGGGCCACAGCTATAAACTAAAAAAAGTGCGGTTCAACTTATCCACGCGAAGATGTGTATAAGAGACAGCACACAGCTCGTTCCAAGCTGTGTGNTAATTATTCTACAATCTATGTTGCATTACAAGATATTGGTAAAATCTAACTAGTTCCATGTTTATTTACCAAATTACATGTGTTATTTCTTCTTCTCAGGTGAATCCTTGGTCATCCTTTGAGCACAAAATGGTTCCGCATCCCGTCATTGATTTTGCATTCAAGATGTGTATAAGAGACAGGGGGACCTCATTGAAGTATACAAATATACTCATGGTTTATATAAGGTCCCAGAAGAATTACTACAATTTGAAAAGAGAACAAACACCAGGGGCCACGTGACGACACTTCTTGACGCTTCGAGTCACCGACATGTAGAATAGCCTCCCTGATTACATCGTTGACGCTCCGAGTATGAACGCATTCAAGAACAGATTAGATAAAGCCATGGAAAAATAAACATTCAGACTTGAAAACTTAGCACTATATCTTTCATTCCAGTTTTCACGGGATTTTATTGTAGTGCGCCTGTGTAAAGATTATATTAACATTCCCTTTTGAGATCCAGTCGAGACGTGTTCCTGGGAGAAGGTATGTAAAATGGCTTGGACGCACGCCTTTGGTATTCTCTCACAGCGAGTACACAGCAAAGCTCGCGTGAGTCCCTAACTGTGGCGGATAGAAAAGAATTTCAGGACAGCTCATATGAAGACCAAAAAAACGAAAATATCAGCGCTGGTTTCGTGAATTTTTTTACTTATGTTAATCTTATTTATGAGATGGATCGCACAACTCTAAAATTGACAGGTCACTTAGCCTCAGTTTTTTCATTTATCAACTAAAATTTCACGTCAATATTATCGCATCCCGAATCCTGAGGCGCCATGTTCCTCCTCGCGCTATCACTGCCATCACATACTCCCACACAGCGAGCAACACTCCATCAGTGGCTCCCTCTACACCAGACACCACTGGGAGCCAATGATAAAATTATTATGCAGCGTTGTTTAATATAGTTGAATTTGAATACGTTCTGTTACTCGTGTAAGTGTAGACATCCTTTAATGAGACGATGCATCCATTCATTAAGTCGATCAGCTTATTTACCGAATTCTTCGTATGAAAAAATTGAATATGAGTACCAAAATAAGTTAGATCACCAGATCAACATTTTCATTGTGCATGCATGGTACTCATATGCATACACATCAAAATGATGTGCATGCCTTGCCAAACTTCACACTTCCTTTATTCTTTTTTATGTACAAGCGCGTAGAGGGAATGGAAGCAGGTGTTTAATACAATAGTCACAGCTTAAAAGCATACTCGATCATAAGCAGGCAGATCTGTATCCACCCTCTCCTACTCAGGTTGTCCCGATTTATCCACCCAAACATAACTAACCAGACCTAGCCTAAGACCTCATTGGCTGCGGGAAGGTGACTCGAAATAACGTGAGAAGGTTTGGCTAATGCGTTTCTGCTAAACGGTGAATATGGACTGGTCTGATTTATTGGTCGCCAGGGATTTTTAGTGAATATGCGATTTAAGCAATTTAGTGACAATACATGCAATATATATGATGGGAGTTTTAAGGAATTTTAAGGTAATGGATTGAAGAACTGGGTATAAATGACTTGAAGGGTGAACCTATAAAATACATTTACGGCGGTTTCAATAACTATTTTATTTGAGCAATTTTTAACTATTCCGCACTTCCCAGCGGTTCTATGATCGACGCTCCTCCGCATCCGCAAGATGGAGGTTCAAAGGGGTTCAAGAGCAGGGGGATTTTAGGAGTCGGTGAAATAACACTGTGTGCGTGAAAGTGGAACAAACTTTAGATTAAATCTTCTACAACCGTTCCCGTGGTGCATCCGTCAGTTTCAAGTAGAGGTTTAGCTCACAGATCAATTAAATACTGTAATGACTGCATTTTTTATTTATTCAATTATTGCGGTTGGAAAAGTCCTACTTTTTTCTGAATTAGTGCGGCTCTAAGTAATGAGTAATATCATTATTATCATATAATTTTAGTGGGTATGAAATCTTGCAGCTCTAATGTCATATATTTTTGTTTGATTGAAAAAATCTTGGTTTACGCTTCTCAAACTTGTTGTTTCATAAAATTTGTAACTTCCAAAATCCACAGTATTGACACTGACAGTACTCAATCCAAAATATCCTGCAGAATGTAATAACAATTATCAACAAGTCAACCTAAAACCTTTCCTCAAAGATCGCATAGTTGCGGTCATAGTGGCAAACCAGAGATTTTTTAGAATCAGTTCATTTTTAATTTCCTCATTTAATCAAGATTTAAACCAATTTCTAACGGCTCTTGGTTAAACCAGCCGGTAGAAAAGCCGATTGTTTCTCCTATATCTGTATAACTTGCGAACGAAAGCGAATAAGGAAGTGTGAAATCAAGAATGACGGTAAAATGAAAAAAAATCTCGCAAACGATGGTACAATATTTTTTTTTTCAATCTAAAAAACACTATTTGGTAGGTAGGGATGCATATTCAAAATTTCGTTCAAATCTGTTCGGTAGTTTGGAAGAAATTCTTTGATCACTGCGAATTTCGGCCTGTATAGCAATATAAGTATAACTCACGAATGAAGGTGATATTCCAAAAATTTTCGCAAGCTAAACGTCACCGTTAAGTTCTGATGAATGCATGTTCCAAGTTTTATTGAGCTGCGTTCATTAGTTTGGGTGATATTCCTTGATAACTGAATTTGGAGATTGGTCGTGAGACCGGCCACGAGTCCGGTCGTACATTTGCCCGAGACGTCCTAGGTTTCTAGTGCTGAAACGGTTAAAACAGCTGAAAAACACATTGGTTCACTAAAAGGGTACTATTTGTGAAATACACATCAGTGTTTAACCTTTATCTTTTAAAATTGCAGCGAACTAAATTTTATAGTAAGAGGCGTATGATTTTATATGTGTCTGTGGGGGGCGCTAGAAATTCACTAGGGAGCCAAAGGGGGCGCCAGCCTGAAAAAGTTTGGGAACCACTGATGTAAAGGATTAAAATAACGGCAAGAATTGACGACGGTAAAGTGATAGAAATTGCACAGGTGACAGCGACATCCGACCTGCTGGATCTAAATCCGGTCAATGCTTTAAGATGGACTATTTGAACGGCTCACGAGAAGCGAAATCAATAATTCAAAGACCATAAAGTTAAATATACTTCGTAGAAATCCCGATTCAAAATAAACTTGTAAATCCTGTTATGGCGTTTCGATCAGAGCGCCTTGCTCAATTAGGATTAAAAAATATTTAGTATTTTCTCTTACGGCCATGACTCAAATTTAAGCTGAACTTCCTCTGGCCTTCGACGCACGATAGAGTAGAGAAGCGAGAATGTAATCCGGATTTATGATCTCTGAATAAACTATTCCAATTTTTCTTCATTTTGCGGTATCCATGTAAGTTGCGTCTTCACGCTCGACGTCAAATTATGTTATTCTTCGAGAATATTTCGTGAAATATGGGATACTTTCTTTTAACGTGATCTACTTTCCAAGGCAGATGCAGGAATAATGTGGAGGAACTCGCAGCGGGCACAAATTGTCTACCACTGTTGGGGAAACTTTGGCCTCTTTCTTACGTTGATCTTGAGAGATTTGCCATGATGCCCGAAATGTCTGGTAAAAACATAAATACTTCCTACCTTTATTTTAGTAAATATTTTTACTAAATATACTTTAAATATTAAAATATACTAAATATACCTTAAAATTACTTTATTTATTACAGATAAATAAAGTTTAGGGAAGAGTCATTCGTTTAACGAAATTTCAGTGAAAAGTATTTAAACATGCGAAAAACTGGTTTAGAACATCAAAATATACGCCATAGCACTATTAACCGTACAAAATAATCTGTTCGTGAACAGCCAGGCAACCGGTTCCCAAAGCATTACTAAAACTTGTTAGTTTGAAGATAAGCTTTTGCCCTCGACTGCACACGTGCTCGACCACTACCAGAACGACCACTAGTCGGCGCTAGGCAGAGGTGGGCAGTAGCGCGCTACATGTAGCGGCCGCTACTAGCGGCCGCTACTAGCGGCCGCTACATTTTCAGTAGCGGTAGCGGTAGCGGCTCTACATTTAAGGCAATGTAGCGGTAGCGGTAGCGCCCGCTACATATTTAAGTAGCGATACGAGGTTTTGCCGCTACAGCGCTACCGCTACATTTATAGATAAAGCCTTTAGANAAGCAGGTTTGCCCGCGCGGGCCACCTGCTCCAACCTGCCACAAGAATGAACATAGGATAGTAATGTAAGTGTTCACAGTGAAAACCTGTACGAATAGGCTTCGGTATTCTATGGTTTCAGGCGCCAGCCTAAGCAGGTAACCAGCACGCTGGCAACCTGCTTTCACTGTGTGCGTACCCTAAACTGACCGTAGCTCTGCAGCCAAGTGTAGCTGCGCATGTTTATGCTGAGCGTTGGCTACAAGGCTGGTTGGTCCAAGGGTTAAATTTGTGACCAACGGCTGAGTTCCACGATGTTCGACTAATTCGCATCACTGGAGGCTACTGTACGGAAATGAGCGTAATTGCTTTTGCCCATTTTGGCCTTAGTGCATGCGGAAATTAATATATGCAGATGGTATATTTCTATACCAAATTTCGCAAATCTGGTATTTTCAGAAGGTGTCTGGTATGAACATTTTAGATCCGGTATATTTGCCTAAATCTGGTATTTTCTGGCTTACTGCATTAAGTTCCACCTCGGAAGTTTGAACTTCCTCCAGCGTAGGCGTGGATTATAAAGATTACCTAATACCTTCAGAGCGACGCGACTAGAGGTTTCCCGCCATTTTCACACCTGCAAGTTTACCGCTTGATGAAATAACCCCAATGTAATTGTTAACATGTACAAGAACGAGTCTTGATTGATTACTGATCAGTGATGATATGGCCTAGGACGAGTGAGGTTGTCGAACCGATCTCTGCGACGCAAGCTCCACCATTTTTGTTTGCTGGTTTTGAATTCTAGTGTGCCACTTATTGGAATGCCACTTGAATTCCGGGGCGCCATTCAATATTTCACTGATCTTGAAAATCATCATCCATTCATAGAACTGGCTGCCTACTGCATCACTTATTTACTTTGACCTGTCTCCAATGCATTCGTGGAGCGAATGTTTCCACAAGTCACCTATGTAAAAAACAAGCAACGAAATAAAATTTCAACTCTGGTACTGGAGTCCGTTATTCGGACCAAAAGCTATCTGCTCAGCCGCAACAAGTGATCAAACCCGAAACGTTAGATAAATGCAATATGCAAGGGTGTACGAAAATAAGCAAAAGGAAGATGACCCGTTTCAGTACAGACGACAAGGAAAATTTGTTCCTCGAGCAGCAAGTGTTGTGAATTTGAGATATTTGGAAGATCGTCTTATGCCTGAAAAAAATGAAATAAATGTATTTGGCTTGTTATGTTGGTGGAAAGCATTTTTGATTCAAAGCTCGAATAAAATCACTAGAGTCTCTTTAGAGAAGTATGAAATGCATTCCTAGCGTCACTTAAGGGCAACTTTTGAACGAGGTGCATGCTTTTTGAACGAGTTTCAGACGAGTATGAGATAGAGAAATTGTTTGCTTCCTAGGCTACAGTTGACCACACTATCTTTAGACTCGCTGAAGTACGCGTAGCATTAATTTGAAAAGCTGTCTGTAATTGGCTGACGGAGTTACGAACTTGTCATTATTTTTGACAGTCTGAGTTAAGAGATCGTAAGTTCATCAGCCAATCGTTGACGGCCTTTCAAGCAAAATCCACCAATCATTGAGAAGAAAATAGAGTGTAAGTACTTACGTTCACTTAGCGAGTTTTGAAAGTATGGCCCCTGGTCTAAGATCTTTAACGCCGCTAGAAACTGCTATCGTACCATTAAGTACCCACAAGATATGATAGCAGGGCATTATTTTGAAGATAAATGGTAACTATAATCAACAATTTACTAAATGCGAATCCAGCGTTACCAGATGGTATATTTCTATACCAGATTTCATAAATCTGGTATTTTCAGAGGGTGTCTGGTATAAATAGTTTAGATATGGTATATTTGCCTAAATCTGGTATTTTTCTGGTATTATTTGACATACTTTAAATTTACTGAATTAAGATCCACCTCTGAAGTTTGAACTTCCTCCAGCGTAGGCGTGGATTATATAGATCACCTTCAGAACGACGCGACAAAACGTTTCCCGCCATTTTTGGAACCGCAAGCTTACCGCTTGATGAAATAACCCCTATCTGTTAGCATTTAATAAAAGTGCTTGGTGCAATATAAGCATGAGAGTGATGATCCTTAACTGATTACCGATCAGTGATGATATGGCCCAGGACGAGCGAGGTTGTCGAACCGATCTCTGCTCCACCATTTTTGTTCGGTGGTTTTGAATTCTAGAGTGCCAGTTGAATTCTGGGGTGCCATTCAATATTTCACTGATCTTGAAAATCATTCATGGAAGTGGCTGCCAACTGCATCACTTGTTTACTTTGACCAGTCTCCAATGCATTCGTGGAGCGGGTGTTTTCACATGTCACCTATGTGAAAAACCAGCAACGAAATAAAATTTCAACTAAGGTTCTGGAGACCCTTATTCGGACCAAAAGCTATCTGCTCAGCCACAACAAATGATAAATGTTAGATTAATGCAATATGCAAGCATGTACGAAAATAAGCATATGGAAGATGACATTGAATTAGAGAAATTACAACAAAGAATAGCTTGAGAAAAAACGATTATTTACACGCATGAAAAGTGCTGATAATCGAGTGTTGTATGTACTAATATACTATTAAAAAAAGTGAAATTTTAATTAACAGACAAAATGTTGATCAGATAATTATCCTAATTCATTCAGATAATTCTAATTCATTATTTTACTTACATGTTAATAATTAACATCTCGTTATGTCTCGTTGTAGAAAATGAAAATTCCGAGAAATTTTGAAACTCCTCTTTTAACCTTGACATCTCGTCACGGTATTGTCCTAGAATTCCTACGGTGTGCTGAAAATGGTACCGTTTTGCATTACTAACCTAGACTCCCCCCCCCCTGGAGGCTCTAATTTGGCAAAAAAATTGGCATAATCGGTGAATAAATCTAACCTAACCCAACCGTGGTTGCAAGAGTATATGGGTCGCCGAGGCTAAGTTAAAAACGCCATAAATCCATGGATATTGGGGCCAAGATTTAACTTGCATTTTATCTTAGAAATTACAGAAAAATCGGCATATATAAAAATCGGTTTTCCGATGCCGACCGCCAAAAACGGATTTCAGAATCTTTATCTACACCCAAAAAAAAAACACCCTTTTTTCGGATGCACTTAATCTAAAGTAATACCATGATTTTTCTTAACATGGAAATTTGATAAAAATAGGAGATATAGAACTTTATTTTGGAAAAAAAAAATTTCCAAATTCTTCTGGTAACTATCTGTTTATGTTCTGCATCTATAAAGTGACAGTTAAAGTTCCATATCTGATGAGCTAAAGTGCCGGAAGTGACCCAGAGATGTCTTATATTTTATTATTGTTGGTTTGCCTTGGATAGTTTATATAAACTTTACACTTCAATGAAAAGGCCATTCCTACAAAATATATAACTCGCAACCAACTTTTTCTTCAAAGTTTTTGGAAATGCTGGCATTTGGACTCTCTAACTTCACTTTGT
Organism: Hyalella azteca; assembly: GCF_000764305.2. NCBI lineage: Eukaryota > Metazoa > Arthropoda > Malacostraca > Amphipoda > Hyalellidae > Hyalella > Hyalella azteca. Next base: position 23,666 of record NW_025932259.1, on the reverse strand, counting down.
GAAAGATCTCAGTCTAGCAATGTAACTTCTAGTAATACTGATAAAGTGATAAGATAGCAGATATTGTACAAATTTGTAGTGATCACCCTCATTTACTTTGGAAATTAGGAAGAATACTTTTTTATTGTTGGTAACGCTAACCTTGTTTGTTCTGTACATTTAGTTACTCTGTACTCTGTAAAAGTCATTAGGCCCATTACCAAACTATCTGTTAGACATTAGTGTGAAAGTCTCTTGACTTGGGCTAACAATATCTGTTGAAACAATAAATTTTGCGCCTAGAGTAGACCATGCTGGCAAGCTGTAAAAAGGCTCCTTCTGCCTTACTTAAGAGATCAATTTCTTCTTGAATATTTTGTTTCACATGGTCCAATTATACTCTGTAATTATGCTGTATTGACTTAATTTGTAAAAGTATTTATGTAATTGTTATTAGGTAATAATCATCTCCATTTTGCTGGCCAGGAGGATGTCAGGAATGTAAAGTAGTCCTGATGTTGATGTGCAGTTTTCCACTATTATCTTTATATAGCTGTAGTTATCTGATCAGCCTCCTTGAGTCCTTGCCGCAACCAGTCATTTGTTAGAAGGCACCAATAGAACATCTCAAGCCATGTTGCCTTCACTTTTGTAATTCATGTTTGCCCAAATTGTGATCTATTCATAACTGTGCCAACTCTTAGAAGCTGGGTTTGCACATTAGAAATCTAGTCAACTCCAACTGCCACACTATACGGATATATGTTCGTATGGGCAGCTCATTCATGTTTAAACTCTTCTAGGGGAATGGTGCACAGTGCATTTTTTTCACCGGTCTAGTATGGTGCGCAGATTGATAAAATGACAATATGAATTCCCCTGACCCGGCATATCTTCCTGACCATGGCCCTCACCAAGAGTCTGGGTTTTTGCTTTTGGCACAAGGTAGCTAGGGCATCCACAGTCACTAGCTACTAACTTGGCAATTCAATTTAACTCTATTGATGTTGTCCTTTGTTTGGAATGAGCTTACCACTAGCATTTCTTAACATAAATAAATGTCCTTTTATTTTGAAACACAATGTTCCCTGATCTGCCTTCAGCAAATAATTTCCCTGAACATGATATTGACATATACGTCCAGTAACATCCAATGGTCCCCAATGTTGTGAGCTCTAGTGGATCAATTGATACAATGTTTATGATGCTTTAAACTAATGGTGCATTTTTCATGTGCACACAGTTGGTGGGACTGCTGCACTGACTGAATTCCTATGCAGATGTGGGCTGTTGGAACTGCCGCCTTGTAACGACCAAATCTCTCTGCAGATGTGGCGGTGGAGCTAAATGGACGCATCTCCAGAGCTACAATAAGCATCAAACAAGAAGAAGAGTAGTCAGTAGATTTGTAAGCGGTGGTGGAATGTATGGGGAGAACTGAGAAGCAAAGTGAAGCATATGCAATTGAACTTTTTGGCAACTTCCATCCCAAGAAAATGGCAAAATTTGCAACTATTTCTGAGCATTTCTTATATTTCTATTTACTATTGTTCATTTTCTTTCTGTAATCATTTGAAGAGCTTTGCATGATTGCTCCATGTCAGCCGTGCAGATGTTGCAGTGCTGGACATGATGGGCAAAAACAAACAGCAAAAGCAAAGTGGAGCCTCCAATCACTCATATTTGGAAAACTTTCTCCAGTTATGAAAAGTTATCACTGCTCTTTTGATCCAACAGTATTCAATCTCTTTCACAACCACCTCTCTCAAGTCTTATTTCAGACCTGAGCACTTCAACACATCCTGAACCAGACCCCTCACCTAAAAATTATGGTTCATGTATTATTTTTGATCCACCAAGACCAGCTTCTGGTTCAAACAACTTTGAGGCAAAAAAATGAACTTCTTGTAGGCTTTATATGTGTATGATCAGTTTTTATAATGTTATCACTTGGAAGTTGCAGGCTTGCAGGTGATACTCCACAATTAGAATTAATAACATTTTTATAAAAACAATCAATAAAATTAGACTTATAAAAAGTATTAGATGAAGATTTGTCTCATAAGTTGACTGCAATGAACTAAACTTCATTGGTAAGTAATTAAAACTCATGCTACCAAGCAGAATTTTCCATTATGCACACTGAACACACAATTCAGGGAAACGGGACAACATACCACAACAGGAGCACACATGCGACTAAAAGCTTCATTTCCCATGCATAATGTACTGAAATGATCATGGTTGATGGTATCTATCAGTTGTATATTCAGTGCAAGAATATGATTATTTACATTATTTTTGATAGAGGTTTGAAATATTTTTGGAAGCCAAAAATTTAAATAAATTATTTTGTTGGACTTGATTGTCTTCGAAAGAAATATTCTAATGCGTATTCATGAAACATTTTTAAAATAACTCAAATGATTTTCAATTGGATCGATTAGCTAGCATCAACAGCTGTTCTGAGCTCAGACTGCTCAGTGTGATTCCTGACATAGCTAAAGTATGTTGTAAGAGTGTAGGACAGACTGGAACTTATTATCCAGTTTGTTATGTTAGTGTGTTAACTTATTAGCCCTCTTGAATTCCACACTGCTCTCCACCTTAGCCCTAATAGTCTACTCACCTGTGATACTTTGTTAGAGCTTCTTCTCATGATGCCAATTGCCAAACTCTGCAACTAATTCTGGTATTCATAGTACAATGCTATTGTTATTATAAAAGAATATTGTATATGAAGATTTTGAACTAATCAATGCTCCCCTTGTGGACCGGTTCACAGGACACCACCTCTCACAAGGTGCCACTAAAAAAATTAGATCAGTACTCACTGCAGTACCGTAAAATGGGGTTACTTTGACCGGCGGGGTAACTTTGACCACTTTTCGTTTTTTTAACAAAAACCCCCAAAACTCAAAAACGATTCGACATAGAAAAATTTTGTCAATGGCCATCAAAGGCCTAATACTGAGGCTATGTAACACAATAGAAGGATTTAAAAAGTTTGCATATCTAATAGTGAAAAAATTAAAAATGTGACCCATTTTATGGTGAGTAAAGCTAAAGTATAGACCTGTATTTTGCATGTTTCAATTTAAGTTTAACTTATATAGTAAAAAAATGGCATCATTTTGAAAAAAAAAAGTGGTAAAAGTTACCCCATTTTACGGTAGGTGACAGAGTGTGCATTTTCTCAGAGAGCTCAAGTCACGGATGTAGAGACAGACATGACAAGTGCAGTAGCGCCTTTTCTTCCATAAATGAGAAAATGTGTTAACAAAAAACCACATTGGCAAGCAGCACCAAAGCCACCAACCAAATTTAAAGTTGGTCAAACTAAAAGGCCATATCAAACAAAGTTATGTCATTTGGTGCCTAAAGAATATTAGGAATTTATGTTTCCACTTGAATTTTAATGCTCTTGTCATTGAAAAACTTTAGAGTATCTCTCTTATCAAATATGCACATTAAATAAATTATAATTTGGCCATATACATTACTCAAAATTGTTTTCAGAACCAATTGGTCCATTTGTTGTTTTCTTTCAATCAAATGCATGGTTTACTAAAGTCACTTGACAATTATTGCTAATGTCAAGTACTAGATATGTGCTCATGCTACTAATTAATCATAAAAGTCTTATCCCCAGGTGGTGCAATTCAAGGATTGGTGGTACTTATTTCTCATGGCAAAGGATGCCTGGTCTTGGTCTCTCCCCCCCCCCCTCGGGGGAGAGAGACCAAGACCAGACTTGTGACTGACCCAATTTGGGATTAAAGATAAATATTATACTATTACGACTCATGCCATAATATGAAACCTGGCATGAAACTACATATCATTTTTACTTGCAATTTTAGGAAACATCTACTTAATATTCCAAACTATGATATGGGTCAGATTTTGTACAATGGATCATTTCAATTGAAGGCTGGCAACTCAAGTGCTGGGGCAACATTATTGGTGTTGATGGTAGTAATGGGTAAGAGGCATGGAAAAAATATACATGCCAAAATATTAGACAGCAGATAGTGTCCTGTATCTACTATCCATTCTAATTCTTGTATAAAACTACTTGATTTTTGAGATATCAAGTTAATACCTGTACCTACTTAACTTTTTTGACTTTGCTGCATTCAAATTTTAATAATAACTATCATTTTTCCAATGCTGCAGTTCCATTTTTCCAATGGAGCAGTTATGTTTAAATTTGACTTGAGAATTGTTAAACTTTGGTATCTGTCAGGCTTAAGTATTGCTAATTGTCGCATGTTTTCTAACCAATATATTCTCTTGGACAGAGTAATCTCTAAATTCTTCCATGATCCAAATTTGTAAAATAATTATAATAATAAAATTCTAAGATCAATTTTAGAGAGCTTTGAAGTCTAGTCTCATATTGTGGGATGCTGGTTCATAACTCATGTTTTTTTAACATGCCCTGGAATGCATTCCCTGGATATCATTTATTTTGAAATGAATAGAAAATAAACGCTCAATTTCTCAAGTGATGTAATGTGCATTCTTTGACTATTGAGTAAGCATAATATTACTACTAAAAAATTTTCATTCTTTAAATTAAATATTTCAAATATTTCTGACATGCTTATTTGTTCTCTTCTTTGTGTTACCTTACCTTATCCAAAATGTATCTTGAAACATGTCTTTTTTTTTTCAACCATAAATTTGTATTAAGTCATTCACTGTACACAGTCTTACTTTAATTGTTGTGATTTTTAGATGGTAAACATATACATGAATACATCAAAGCTTTTATATATATATTCTACAATCTATGTTGCATTACAAGATATTGGTAAAATCTAACTAGTTCCATGTTTATTTACCAAATTACATGTGTTATTTCTTCTTCTCAGGTGAATCCTTGGTCATCCTTTGAGCACAAAATGGTTCCGCATCCCGTCATTGATTTTGCATTCACAAGCCTGCAAGAAGGAGAAGGCAATACACTAAGCGCTACTTGCAAGTTTTGTCATGTAGAAAAAACTGTGAAATTCACCAGATCCAGCAAATCAAATTTACTTAAGCATTTGGAGCGCAATCACTATGAAGCTTTTAATACTTACATCAATACCTATCCTAAACAAAAAGTTTCAACTGGTCAACGTAAAGTACACATTGAATCTTCATCAGATTCATCACCTCCTGTTGAAACAACTCGCTCATTTAAATTTATTCTCCCCAAGTATGCTTCTTGCACCTCATCTTCTGACACTAAAGACACGTCAACATCTGATGCATTGCTGGTCCTGCGAGACCCAACTGCTTCTAAAGCAACGCAGCCTCTGCAAACAGCTTTGAAAACATTGGATAGCAAACCTCAGTGTTCCTGCTGTTCGGAAATTTTATCTGCTAGAAAAATGTACAAAACTTTGTTACAAGTTGCAGTGGAGAAATGCAGACACAAAAATGAATGTTGCTGCAAGAAGTTGATTAAGGATGGTGATTCTGAAGCACCTGATAATGAACCAAATATTTCACAAAAATCCAATGATAGGTTTGATGATTCAAGTTTTTTGTCACAATATGACAGCAAAAAAGGTGCAGTTGTTCATTTCTGTAAGGACTGCCTCATTCATCAAAGTCCATCAAGAGGTCGCCGTAAGGTTGGAGAATCATGGTCTAATGGAATCACTTTCAAAGACACCAGAAGCAAGAATTCGGCTAAGAAAAGGCATCTTGAAAGTGCTCAACATGCAGAAGCTCTTGAGTTGAACAAGCGTGAAGATGAGCATGAGATTAGAAGTGGGTGTCCAACCAGTGATGAGCGCCAAAGTTCAACAAAGAACTCAATGATAGCTGGAATATTTATGGCAACTAATTCCTTGCCATTTGTTATGTATACAGCATTGTGCGCATTACTTGCAATTATTTGCCCATCTCGTGTAAGCCATCCCTTGGGCAACCGTCATCAGTCTCCTCTTGGTATCCGAAACATAATCCTTGCCAATTATGAAGCCTGTGCCACCACAGTGAAGAATTTCTTTGCAACCACCTTTTCAGCTACAAGAAGTACCAGAAAATTCATGATTTGTTGCAGCAGAGGTACTGCTCCCATGGATGTCTCTCGACAACCTATTGTTGCTACCTACGTTGCTGACAATGGCCTGCCAAAAGAAGTTCTTCTTGATGTTTCAATGATTCAGCAAGGAGATGTGCTGTCAACTATGAATCATTTCAAAGAAACTGTTTCTTCATTTCTCGACCCCTCATCCATTGTGTTTATATGCACAGATGAAGCTTCTGAGCACTTGGGGAAGAATGAAGGCTTCTTGGAAAATTTAAAAGCATCAAATGAATATCACAATGTAATTGAACTCCCTGATTTCTGCCATAAAATAGAAAAATTGTTCCATGAAACACTGCCTCAGTGGGCTATGGTCTGTTTATCAACATCCAGAGATATTGCGTCTTTCATCGCTGACCAGAATGTCATGAAGCAAATTCACAGGCACATCAATGTTGTTCATGGATCAACTTTTACTGTTAGCCTGAACCAGAGTCAGACTCATTCTGTTGAAAATGTGCAACTCCACTTAGAAGCCATTTTGAACAACATCCAAATTTTGTTTGAAGCCTTACCTGAATTGATACATGATAAGAATTCAATTGGTAACAGAGCAAAATCAATTCTAAGATTGCTTATTAATGATTGTTTTGTTGTCAGAATGATGATGATTCATAGACTTTGCAAAACTATGCTTAGTAAACGAAAAGGTGCTCAAGACATTAGCTTTGGACCATTAGAATACAAGCACCAAGTGGACAGCCTTGCTTCAGAATTGTCTGAACTAAAGATCCCTTCTATTAAGATTCAAAGTTTTATGAAGAGTGGAATTCTTGAGTTGAACTTTGGAACTCACACCTCGCCCAAGTTTAAAAGCTTTAACTTTGAAGAAATGGCATTAAAAGCAGGCTTGACACCACCAAGCCAACTTGATGTATGTAGGGTTGATTACATGGCTTCTTTAATTGAAGAGAATTCCAAATGGATTGACAGAATTTGTCAAGAAGCTAAAAAAAACTTGGAGATCCCTGCTGCCTTAGTTTATGTTACAGAGTCATTTTCTCTCCATAAGAAGTCATTTATTACAGAGAAGTTGACAGCTTTAACCAAATTATTTGATATCTTGAATGTGCAATTTGAGATGTGTGGCAGTGAATGCATTGGAGTTCACGAGTGCACTTGTTTGAAAAACGACTATGTAAACTTCATGGACCTATTCCAAAGTGAATGGGAGGCTGCACCTGACAACAAACTGATCAAGATTGGAAGTGCAACAGCACAGTCCTACACCCATGCATTTGCTCATTACATCAGCACCAACAACAGCACACCAACGTATCCAGTGAACATCATACGGTGCCTTGAAGTCATCCAGCTCATGAAGCCGACTCTAGCGGCCACGGAAAGAGTGATGTCACACGTGGCAATTGCTGTCAGAAATAAATATGAGGCCAAGGAATACAACAATGGAATAGAATCTGATGGAGATGGACCTGACATTGATACTGTCCAGAATGAAGTGTTTCTCAGATGGAACACAAACATGGTCCAGCATGATGCAGACCTTGCTAGAGAAATATTCCTAAGAGAACATAAGGAATCTATGATGAAAACTAAAGTGTCCACTGAAAAGAGTAGAGCAGTTAATAATTACTTGAATAAACTTGCAACTGCTGTCGTGACATCAAATCCACGTAAGAGAAGTTTTGTTCCAGATTTTGAAAACTCGGGAAACAAAAAATTTAGAAGGGAGGTTCCATCTCCTTTCAACGAAGCCCTCGATTCATTGTGTCTCCCTGAAGGTAATAATTAATATTATTAATTAATAATTAAAAGATAATTAATAATAAAAAACATTCTTGCCATCCTCAATTTAATGTTATTCGATTATTTGGAAAATAACACACAATATGCCAGAGTTTCAGAAGCAGGAATGGAATTTTATGAAATTTTTAATGTTTTTAAGAAGATTAAAAAATATTCCTTACAATTAAAAAATGTTTACATTTGACACATGTTTTTACATTCACACACAAATTGAATTCAATGTAGTTTTATAAACAATAACTTATTATTTCCCAGGCACAGCATTAGAAGATGTTCAACATCCTGTTGGTGAAGTTTCCGTTGACAACATCAAGCATGAGGTGCAGGATGCCACTGAGTATGTTGAAGTCAAAATGGAACCCTTCTCCGATGATGATGATGATGATGAGGTATATATATCCTTCTCCGATGATGATGATGATGAGGTATATATATCCTTCTCCGATGATGATGATGATGATGTATATATATCCTTCTCCAATGATGATGATGATGATGTATATATATCCTTCTCCAATGATGATGATGAGGTATATAGTATATAGCTTAGAGTGATTTTTAGTCAATTTTCTCATTTATGGAAGGAAAGGCGCTATTGTGCTTGCCATGTCTGCCTGTCTGTCTCCGTCTGTCTGTCTGTCCGTCTGTCGGTCCGTCTATCTGTCCGTCCGTCCGTCTGTCTGTCTGTCTGTCCGTCCGTGACTTCACAATTTCATCAACGAGAAAAAGCGCTCTCTGTCACTCACTGCAATGAGTATATACTGAGTTATATTTTTAAAATATTTATTATATACATGAACCAGGGTTTATGCATTGTAAAAATTTCTCAAGTTTGTTGAAAACCTTATTTTTGATAGTTAATGTATCAAGAGTATCTATCATATCCCAATTTTTTTGTCATTCGTCATGAGGAGTCAAGGAACTGTATTTTGTAAATTTTCATGGATTAGATGCTCTCCATCTCCATTCATATATGTTTTATTTTCTAAATATTCTGACATTCCCATATAAAAGAAGCCAGTCCCTGTCATCTTAGAAAAAAGAATTAAAAAAAAAAGAATTAAGAATTAAATTTAAAAAAATAATTAAATTTAATTAAAAAAGAATTAAAAAAAAGAAAAGCCATTAAAAGAAGCCGATATTTCCATCTTATACAGTCAGTTCATAAGTCCCTGCCCTGTATGTATCATATTTGTTAGGAATTATTTCAGTTGGGCTTTTATTTTCAAAGGTTAGGTATTTATAATAAATAAATGCATTAGGTCTGCGCTATAGCATCAAAATGAGCCGTCTCTTCTGATTTGGTCTTAACTTTTAGCTTTTGGTTAGGGTATAGACATGCCCGTGTGTAAATTTGCTGAACTTTGTGATTTAAGGATTGTCAAGTAATTAAAGGATTGATTTGAGGTGATTTAAGGATTGATTTAAGGATTTAATAAGTGGTTAAAGGATTGAAGGATTTTGATTTAAGGATTGATTTATTTAAAGTGATTTAAGGATTCAATAAATGGTTAAAGGATTTAAGGACTGAAGGATTTTGATATAAAGATTGATTTAAGGATTTAGCAAGTGGTTAAAAGATTGAAGGATTTTGATTTAAGTATTGATTTTAGGTGATTTAAGGATTTAACAAGTTGTTAAAGGATTGATGTATTTTGATTTAAGGATTATTGACCTGTAGACATTAACACAACATAAAATGACCTGTCCATGCCCACAGAGCAGCAGCAGGTCGTCCTGTGCTGGGGGAGCAGCTGCTGTCTTTGATTTATAAAAGAATAATGCATTAGGTCTCAGGATAGCATCAATATGAGCTGTCTCGTCTCATTTGGTCTTAACTTTTAGCTTTTGGTTAGGGTATAGACATGCCTGTGTAAATTTGCTGAACTTCATGATTTAAGGATTGTCAAGTTAAAGGATTGATTTGAGGTGATTAAAGGATTTAATAATAAGTGGTTAATGGATTTAAGGATTGAAGGATTTTGATTTAAGGATTGATTTTAGGTGATTTAAGGATTTAATAAGAATGGGTTTAAGGACAGAAGGATTTTGATTTAAGGTGATTTAAGGATTTAACAAGTGGTTAAAGGATTTTGATCTAAGAATTATTGACCTGTAGGCATTAACACAACATAAAATGACCTGTCCATGTCCACAGAGCAGCAGCAGGTCGTCCTGTGCTGGGGGAGCAGCTGCTGGTGGCAGCGATGTCTTCTTTGAATGATCCTCCCTATGCTCGCCCTCAGGAGCAACTGCCAACGTAATTGTGCTTAGCTTTACATCTAGAAATTTTTATTTATTTTTATTTTCTTATGAATGTAATGACAAGTCATTTTTATCCATCATTTTGTTTTGGATATAAGAATTATTTAGTTTAGGAAGCTAGTTAGTTTTAGTGACCGTGAGCAATTGGCAACGTAATTGTGCTTAGCTTTAGATCTAGAAATTTTTCTTAATTTTTTTTTTTATTATTTTTATTTTCTTATTTTTATCTATTTTTTGTGGATATGATGACAATTATTTATTTATGAACCTAAATTGTAAGTTTTGGTGACATATTGACATTTTGTTGTCATTAGATACGTTGTCAGTTGGTAACGTAATTGTGCTTAGCTTTAGATCTAGAAATTTCATCATTTTATCTATTATTTTCTTATGGATATAATGACAATTATTTACTTTAGGAAGCTAATGGTAAGTTTTAGTGACCTGAGCAATTGTCAATTTAATTGTGCTTAGCAATAGATCTAGAAAATTTTTTTTATTTTTATCTATATAATTTCTACAGATATGATAAATCTTCATTTTAAGAAGCTAAATGGTAAGTTTTAGTGACTGGCATTTTGTTGTCTTATTTTTAAATTTATTTATTAAAGCTTCCAGATCTAGATCTAGTGTGTGCTGAGCTTTAGATCTAGAAATTTTGTCATTTTTATCCATCATTTTATTATGGATATGATAAATGTTAATTTTAGGAAGCTAAATAGTAAGTTTCAGTGACTGACATGTTGTTGTCGAAGATTTTTTTTATGTAAAGCTTTGCAATGCATGAAACCGTCAGGCATTAAACAAAGCTTCCAGATCTATTTTGTTAAGCTTTAGATTTAGAAATTTTCTTATTTTTATCTATATTTTTTACGAATATGATAAATGTAAATTTTAGGAAGCTTAAGAGTGGCAAGTTTTAGTGACTGACATATTGTTGTCTTATTATCAAATTTATTTATTGAAGCTTCTAGATCTAGATCTAGTGTGTGCTTAGATTTAAATCTAGAAAATTTTCTCCTTTTTATCTATTTTTGTGGATATGATGACAATTATTCATTTTAGGAAGCTAAATTGTAAGTTTTGGTGACATACGGTATTGACATATTGTTGTCATTATAGATATCTAATCTATATGTCATTATAGATATTTAATCTATAATGAAATATTGTTGTCATTATAGATATTTAATCTATAATGAAATATTGTTGTCATTATAGATTTTTTTATGTAAAGCTTTACAATGCTTGTAACCGTCAGACATTAACCAAATATTCCAAGCGTTAAGCTAAAAAGAAAAACTATAGCATCATTGTGAGGCAGGGTTGCAAAAAAAAAAACAGTTTTTTTTAACTGTTCAATTACCAGGGTTTTATTGAGAAAACAAAACAGGCGAAATGAGCAAAATGTTCTTCATATTTCTTGCGCAAAATGACTTGCACTGATGGTTGCCGCCACGCAACTATCACCATCATTAAAATGTTCTCTGTTGCGTACAAACGTCCTCAGGTTGCTACACTCAATAATTTACGTATAATTTAAGTTGAAAGTTATGTTCCCGGAGAGTGACATACGGCGGTAGAGGGTTAAGGGGGTTACTATAGACTAATAAATATAATTGTCAGCAGTTAGCCTAATAATAATAATTTTCAGTAGAAGACCCTCAGTAGAAGACTGAGGTAGAAGACCCTTTGGACTGTCACCAATTCTGAATATTGCAAAATTTTCACAGCTTATGGCGGGCCTCGAACACGCAACTCAATGCATCAATTTGATTCTTTAAACTTTAAACACTTTGCCACCCTGCCTTGTAGGTATTGCCGCCACGTACGACAACTTTAAAATGTTCTCTGTTGCGTACAAACGTCCTCAGGTTGCTACACTCAATAGTTTACGTATAATTTAAGTTAAAAGTTATGTTCCCGGAGAGTGACATACGGCGGTAAAAAGGTTAAGGGGTTACTATAGACAAATAAATATAATTGTCAGCAGTTAGCCTAATAATAATAATAATAATAATTGTCAGAAGAAGATTAGGCCTTTGTCATTAATTATCGCAGAATTTTCAGAGATTAGCGGGCCTCGAACACGCAACTCAATGCATCAATTTGATGCTTTAAACTTTAAATACTTTGCCACCCTGCCTTGTATGTAAGATAACTATGGCTTGCATTATGGGGCAACAAGTGTGCTTTTGGGGTAACTATAGTTTCCTTTTTAGGGTAACTATAGCTTCTTTATGACTTAACACGTTGACTACGATTGCTTCATCTTGTACGATTATTTCATTTTTTCTACTTTTTTTAAGCAGGGTTGCCAGACGGTCATTTTTTCCGGACAAATTCCGTGATTTAGTTTGTCTCAATTGCGTTGGCTGGCTAAAATTTATGATAGGGGTACTTCCTAATTAAATTTTAAATACTGCAAAAAGAAAATAAATGGAATTTTTATAGCGGAACCTACAAATAAACTAGTATACATTGAATTATCGGCCTTTTTTGTTATCGGATTTGGCCGATTTTAGGCGACCTGAATTATGTACCACTACCTCCTGGAGAAATACATTTCGTGGTACGCATATGTACCAATACGTAGTCAACGTGTTAACTATATATTGCATTATTGCATTGAAGTTGAGAGCCGACGCCTCATAAGTAACCCCTATACTCCTCACTGCAGCTGCTAATGCCTTAAGCACAGAAGAACTTTAATGAACGGGAAAACGGGAATGTTTACTATTGTTTACCCAGTTTATTTCACTAGATATATTCAAAAAATAAAGCGTCCATGTTAACAATTATCTTTACATTACAGACCCTGGCGGGGAGACCGGCGTCACTCCTGCAGCAGACCACACGACGCGGGTTGCCCGCGCCTTCCTTTTATTTATTTGACTATTGATTATTAAAATAATTAATAATGTGCTGCTCATCCATCACATCCGTGAAATCTTAATATAAAATTAAAATTTTACAAAATATTAATGAATATTTAGATATTCATGATAAATATCAGTTTATTTGATTATTAAAATGATTAATAATATTGATTATTTCCTCTGCGAGTGTCATCCATGTGCTCCTCATCCATCACATTCCTAAAGTCTTATAAGATTACTAATAGTTTACAAAAATATTGAATATTTTGATATTCATTATGAATAAATAAAACATTATTTATTCATAATCAATATTTTACTTACAATTTCATTTTTTTCCAGTGTGTTTAAATATATTTCTAAGCAGAAACTTTGAGTTGATATGTAAAAAAGGAATAAATTTTTACTGTAAAAGTTACTCGTGTTATTGCTACCTGGACAGCACATTCCTATGTTATTCTTACCAGAGATAAAATTTCTTGACGTGTTGAGGAACATAAATAAAACAAAGTTAAATTTCTTAGTTTATTCAAAGTTTATGCGCGCAATAAAAGTTAATTCATCTTTTTATACAGAAAAAGTTAGACCAAGAAGAAGAGAAATAAAGCTGCTTGTCGTTTCACCCACAATTGAAAATTCAAAAAAATCACACTTTTTTTCAATTCATTTTTGCAAAAATATTCGTAGTTTTCAAATTTTTTTCCTCGTGAAGTTATAGATCAAAAAGTTATTAAGAATTCGAAAATGTAAGCGTTTTTTTATAGAAAAATACCATTTGTTAAATATGCCTACAGATCAAGCACGAGAAACTGTTAGTGGAAAATAAGTTCAATGTTTTATTTTAGTGAAGAAAAAAGACGGAATATTGCAATTATTAAGCATAGGCTGAATAAGATATCGTATCTTTAATGAACCTTGTTAGTAGCTGCAATGCGCGGCGCTACAAATCAATGAAAATGTTATAGTTTATAATCAATGAAGTTTATAAATTTTTGTGAAATAATAAGATTTCTTTGCCACGTCTGATGCCCTCAACATTAGAGGACATCTGCCCTCAACATTAGAGGACATCTTCTGCCCTCAACATTAGAGGACATCATCTGCCCTCAACATTAGAGGACATCTTCTGCCCTCAACATTAGAGGACATCTTCTGCCCTCAACATTAGAGGACATCGTCTGCCCTCAACATTAGAGGACATCTTCTGCCCTCAACATTAGAGGACATCTTCTGCCCTCAACATTAGAGGGCAACATTGCGAGGGTAAAGTGAACATGAGGCAGCAGATAAGTTAGTTAGTACACATGAACAATTATTATTAATATAGTCAAGCTATAAGCTAGTAGACTATGTACGTGTAGACTATAGAGTCTACTGGTCACTATAGTCTGCCAGTAGACCATAGAGTCTACTGATCACTATAGTCTACCAGTAGACTATAGAGTCTACTGGTTACTATATAGTCTACCAGTTGTAGACTATAGTCTACTGGTAGATTATAGAGTCTACTTGTAGACTATATAGTCTACCAGTAGACTATAGAGTTTACTGGTAGACTATTTAGTCTACTGGTCACTCTAGAGTATGCCAGTAGACTATAGAGTCTACTGGTACATAGAGTAGAGCAGTAGAAGCTAAGTAGACTATGTACAACTAGGTCGTGAAAAACACATTTTTTGTTCCACTTGAAAATTATGAAAAATTTCAATCGAATTCTGTGAACAATAGCGAAAATGAAATAAAAATGAACATAGCATCACAGTGTAGAGTTATGGCTATGTCTGATTAACGATAAATCAGACAAATTAATTAGAAGTTCTAAGGAGAAATATTAATCAGATTCGTTATTAGTACGCAAAAATTATCAAGTTTAACAATTGTGTTCAGATTTTTCGTAATGAGATTCAAGATGGCATTCGTCAAGGCGCTTACAGAAAAAAAAAGAAATTCTTTTAATTTTCTTAGTAAAAAATGAAAAAATATTAATTAGAAGCTAATTAAAGATTATTCGATAATTAGAGAGAAAAATTTTTGGATTTACCCATTGCATGTGACAATAAATATCGAGTTCGACTTTGGATAACAAAATTAATTATTTTATATTTAAAGTATGCAACTAAAGCAATATAATAAATTTGTATCCTAACCAGTTCAGAAATTTTCCGTGAAATTGAAACACTTTATACGAAACACTAACAGTACAATAACTGTTAAATAAAATACAATATTTTTACCCACTGTCCCTTTAGAATCGCGAAACAATTTGTTATAATGGCCAAAAAATTTTTGCAAATTCGTAAATTTCGCGAATCATTTCACAAATTTTACACATGTAGTAAAAATTTTGAAATTTAAGGAAAACATTTCTTCTGAATATTCAAAATTCTTGCATTTCGTGAATCATTTTAAAAATTTAACTCATGTACCGTACCAAAAAATTTGAAATTCAAGGAAATCAATTTTTTCTGAATATTCAAATTACAAGTAATGTTTGCAGCAAGAATTACTCGGTTACTCAGGCATGATTACCGCATGGTATTTTAATTACTTACGACAACGCGTGACTCAGCGAGACAAAATTGATCTAAAATATAAGAACTAAACGCTATATCGTAGAAAAGATCTAAAGAATATATGGCGACAAAGGAAATCCCTTTAAACATTTAGGGGGAATACTTCCACCCTTCGAGTTTAGGGTAAAAATAAAAAATATTACCCTCAGAATTGTGGGTAATTCAAATATAACCTCGTAGTTCGGGGTAAAAAATTATATCCCTTATAATTTGGGGTAAAAAAATCACCTTATTTGAGGTAAAAAAAAAATTTTACCCTATAAAGTTGAAATTATCGGAGTTTTAGTTACCCCAGATTGTGCCACTCAATACGCGAGAGGGAAAAAAGAGGGGAAAAGGGGGATTTTCGCCAAACATTTTCCCCAGGAGTGAAAATAAAACATTTTTTACAGTTCCTGGGACAGGGAATTCTCTGGGGAGGCGTGTAATAAAATAGAAAGAAAAGGCGAGGTGGAAGAGAAGGAAAAAATTAGCTCGAGGGTAAATAGAAATGTGAAAGAGGAGGTTGGGGTTAAGCCCCTGAGGGGTTTAAGCCCCTGGGGGGTTCAGCTCCTGGGGGGTTCAGACCCTGAGGGTTCAGCCCCTGAGGGGTTTAAGCCCCTGGGGGGTTCAGCCCCTGAGGGTTCAGCCCCTGAGGGGTTTAAGCCCCTGGGGGGTTCAGCCCCTGAGGGTTCAGCCCTTGAGGGATTTAGTCCCTGAAGGATTAAGCCCCTGAGGGGTTCAGTCTCTCAAAGTTTAACCCCAATTGATGCGAATTAATAAATTAGAGGGTGAGGGGAGAGTGTGGTGAGGGAAGTGTTATTAATAAGTTAACATCTCATGAAATGAGACATCAAGAAGAGAAGCAAGTAGGAGCTAAGTAGGCGTTAAGTAGAGCTTTATGGTGTCAATATCGGTACAGTTCAAGATTTTTGTTGCTTTTTTCACTGGGGCCTTTACAAGTGTCTTGTATCTCATTCTTTACACCGAGGGCTAATGGGTGAGCAAATGAGGGCAAAGTATACGGACCAACCTTTAAAAAATAAGGGTAAAGTAAGGACGAAGTGAAGGAAAGTGTTAGGATAAAATGAGGGGAAAGTTAGGACAGAGTCAATGAAAAGAGAGGGTAAAATGAAAGCAAAATTGAAGATAAAATAAGGCTAATTTAACGGCACATTAAAGTCAAACTGAGGGTAAAGTGAAGATAATTTCAGGATAAATTAAACTCGAACTGAGGGTAAAGTGAGGGCTATTTCAGAACATATTAAAGCCAAAACTGAGGGTAAAGTAGACGAAAGGGCAAAGTAGACGTGAGGGCAAAGTAGACATGAGGGCGCAGTAGATATGAGGGTAAAGTAGACGTCTATGCGTAGATCTCCTTGCCGGACTGTGCGTAGGAGGATGTGAGGGGAAGGCGCTTGGGCTCGTCCAGAGGGTAGGAGCCCTCGTCCTTCTTGCGCATGCGGTAGACCACGAACATGACGAGCAGGATGGCGCACAGCAGACCTACCACCGCGCCCCCGATGAACGCTGCACAGCACAGCACAGCTTAGTGGATGATGGTATATGAACGCTGCACAGCACAGCACAGCTTAGTGGATGATGGTATATGAACGCTGCACAGCACAGCTTAGCTTAGTGGATGATGGTATATGAACGCTGCACAGCACAGCACAGCTTAGTGGATGATGGTATATGAACGCTGCACAGCACAGCACAGCTTAG